>NC_091505.1:5639653-5939653 GCF_947461875.1 Haliaeetus albicilla | reverse complement strand
AGAGCCCACACTTTACTAGATTCCTTATCAGGTTATCATATATACGTATTTCCTGTGTGCCACATCTCCCACATCCCTTCAATTCCCATCTACCCTTCTTGAGTATATTTCTTGATACACACGTTGCATCTAGACTTCTCATTTGTTCTTCAAAACATAATTGCAAAGCTGAAGAAAAGAAATAAAAAATAATAGCAAAGCTCCATATGCAGCAATTCAATGCCTAGCAACCTGTGATAGACTGAAGGAAAAAATCACAAATTATCTGCAAGAGGCAGTTGGAACAAGGGCTTGGGGTAAACAGACACACAAACAACATGTCAGCCATGATAAAGAGTGTAAATTTGAACAGATGTCACTTCCAGAGCAGCAGCAGGCAGATTAAACAGAATTGGCTTTGGATGAAATCCAAGGAAGAACAAGAAAATATGAAGCTTTCGCCCTGAGCTCTTACAGAAATCTAGTCTCCAGAACCTCTTTTATTTAGTAATCATAATTGAGCCAGGCTAAAAATAGGAAGAGACTTTAAGAAAGCCAGTTTGAAATAAATACATTTATTACACATACATATCATTTTGTAAATATTTCATTTTCAGGCAAAAAGAAGAAAAAACTCCTATCTGCTATGAAAAAAAATGCTAAATAAGTAGCCTGCAAGTTATAATAATTTATGGTAGTATAGATTTCATCAACTTGCTCCTAGAGCTTAATGAATCTAGGCCAATCTGTGGGGAAAAAAAAAAAAAAAAAAAAAAGTTGCAACTCTCCAAATTAAATAATAGTCATTACAAGTTTTTGCTGTACCTGTTGTTTCTTGAATAATTCTGGTTAACAGTGTTTTGCACATGTATATTTTAAACCAATGTTTCTTCTTATTTGCGTATATCACTTTATCATATATGAAGTACACAAACAGAAAAAGAAAGAATAAAGAACAACTAAAAATCTGAGTCAAGGAATAACAGACACATCTATTTGGATTTCCCCCCAAAAAATCTCCAAATAAACTTTACTCTCTAATTCTGTTCAGTTACATCATTATTATACTTTATAAAATTCCTAAAGACTGACCAATTATATCTATGTCTGCAGCAAGTATATTTGTGTGTTGGTTTTTGGCTTGGTTTGTGTTTTTTTCCAGGATTGCAATGTCTCCTTGGCTTTGAGTGTCAAACAATGAAACAAAACTTTATTCCAGTGGCCATAAGTTTAATGAAGAAATCACCAGAAGAGTTCTCATGTATTCCCTTCATAAGTGTACAATTATTCTATTAATTTTGAAACATAACACTAGCAGAAATAAATGCCAATAAACTGTCATCTGTCCATGTTTCCACACTTTAGAATTAATAAAATTATATCTAAAACCCATTAATAAGCCTGAATTAATCCATCATCATCATTACCATTATTACCTTTAACTGTTAGACACAAATAAAGGAGGAAAACAAAATTCTGAGAAGTTGTAAAATAAATAAATACATCAGAGGTAGAATATCAAACCAACTGAATTTTCAATTATTATTACAGAAATTAACTCCACCATATGACACAGGATTACGCCTTTGGTTCCTTAAAGAGACCTGCTTTCAGTATGCTTTCAGCATAACTATTTTCAAGAAAGTAAAATGAATGACAAGTCATTATTTCTCAAATTAATTAATATCAACTTTCCTAGTTAATGCTAAGCTCCACGTGGAAGAGATAAAAATCACACATTTTGTTTAATATGCACAACAGATGCCATTTCCACACATCTGAATAGCGTTTTCATATTTGTAAGTCAGTATTTCAAGCTGAAATGTCGCAGGGTTTTTCCAAGTCAATAATACAAGCCTAGAAAATTAAAATGCACTACTTGTGTCAAACACAACAAAATCATTGTTTGTTTATTTTTAAGGTGATAATAAAAAAGATTAATGATACCGCTGGATAATGAAACAATCTGCCACAAGGCAAGCTGCAGAATATAGAGTGAAGCTCTAGCAACAATCCTAAGAAAAACTTCAGCTTTCTCCCAAACACATTAAGAAGTCCCTTTTATTACCAGGTGACATTTTTGCATTTAAAAGAGAGTTGATTTTCATGCGGTGCTTAAAGGTCAAACAGTTAATCTAACTCTGTAAGGAGAGCGTTTTCCTCTGAAGAGATTTCTAGAGGACATCAAATCAATAAGAGTCATCAGACTCAACAAGAATAAAACCCTTCACTGTTCTCAAGGCAAAAGCTTATACCAGTTCCAAAGAAATTGGATCCAGCTTAGGAAAAAAATTCAGACATCATGCAGCATTAAGAAGTAGCAACCTTTATAGTTGAACACAGATGTAAAAGATTTTTATATCATTAATTCAGAAGAAAAATCTTATTCAGTGTGGAACCCGGAAAAGTATCGTTTTCATCATATGTATTCACTATGCCTTTTCATGTCTAAGTAGTAAAAACAGTAAGTGAGTAAAAAGTTGAACTTACCACAGTATGATCTACTGGAATTTTCACTAGTGTGTTCTTCAGCTCTCAAACAATGTGATACAGCCCCCCTCCCCATTTCTACTGGAGGTGAGACAGAGAAAAAGGGATCCCCAATGAGAACAGGATAGATCTAGCTGTACACTTCATCTTTGCTGAGTTTATTCAACATAATAAACCCATTTCTCATCTTCTTAAGGAAACTGCTACTTGCCCTGCATACAGCAGCTTAAGAAGTTCATTGGGGGCACCTCAAATGAAAGTAAAATACTGAATTCTGGAAACTAGTGACAAGTAATTTCAAAAAGGTGTTTAGGTTTGAAAGTCATTGGCCTGAAAGAAGGCTACTTGTGAGTGTACAATTTTAGAATGGGATTCAAAAGAATTGGTCTTGCTTTCCTAGCTCTGATACAAACTTGTACAAGAGTTTTTTGTATCAGTTTCCCATTTATAACACAAGGGTAGTAAAATCTTTTTTTAGTCTTTTCCATAGACCGGGAACTCTTCAAGATAGTGACTGTGTCAAGATAGGAGCTGCATATACAGAGACACACGTGTATAAAAGAAAACTCATCTTAATATCCTCATCTCACTTAAAGCTACCAGGCATCTCTATAACACAAATGGAAGGACTGCAAAACATAAAAATAAAAGGATAATCAGAACTCAGGTTTTGACCTTCATTATATGTGTAAAACTCTTATGTGCTTGAAAGGAAGGGAGGGTTGAGAATTACATGGGAGTATTGAATCTTCTATGAGGACTGCTGTTTAGTATCTTTCTGCATGTACAGAATAGCACTGTTTATGATGTTTTTGCTTCTGAAGGGAATTTAAAAACACAAGGAAAACAGACTGAAAGAATGAAAAAGTTAGGGAAAGGTAAGAGAGAAAGTGAGAACAAAATAAAAATCCAGTGAAATACAGGACTAAAAGACTGCATTACACAGACAGTACTAGAGTATCATTATTTAGTTTGTTGGAAAATAATTATTCCAGCCATAGCAAAACAATACAGCTGCTTGGTCCGTATCGTGCCTTGAGGAATTCACCTTGACAGTAACATTGCGATTTCTGTCTGAGTTTTATATTGAAGTTATGGTACATACATTTTTAATTTTCAGTCCTGTTTCAGCTAATCTAGGATAAGGCTCAATCGTTATTCTGCCTAGCTTGCTTTCAACTCCAGGAATAAAAAATCCATAGTGTATAAGCTTTGATGCTTTTTGTCTATATGATAACTGCTTTTAATTACCATCTTGTTTGCCAGGTCTCTTCAATGAAATTTAAAATGCAATTATTTTCCACTCAAATACACACTAATTTGAACAACATATTTTGATGTAATCGAGGTAAAACTGATCATTATATATAAAACATTTTTTACCATTTCCTGGCAATATTATTATTTAATTTTGAATTCTCATTTCATTCATCATTCATTTTGAAACCTTTCCCAGGGGTTTTATTGCATCTAAAGATTGATTTTACAATTATTAGATGTAAAATTGTTATAAGAATGTTTCCTAAACAAAGCTACCTTTCCAGGTATTTTAAACTACCTGGAGTGGATTTTTAACCCTTCTAATTAATGTCTTTTGCTTCTATAGACAGTCGTCTTTGTCTTAAATTTTCACTTAAATAAATTAGACTCTTTCGGAGAAGAAACAGAAATCCAGATCCAGGTCAGAGGGAGAACACAGATTGGAGGAAAATTGCTGTTTCCTTTCTATGTCCTCCCCATACATCCACCTGTCAACCTACATACCATTCCATTCAAGTAACTGCACTACACCTCAGTCCTGCTGAAGAATAAGCCCCAAAGCAGTTACTGGTTTTACAGATATCTGAAACCTGAGCTAAGAAAGGACTGTGAAAAAGGTGTGGAAGAAAGATATCCCAACTTCCAGACATTTGGAGAGACAGAAGTTTTAGATATGACCTTGTTCACAACAGAAGAGTGAATACATGGGCTTTTATAGAATTCAGCACAGTAAAAAAAGTCCATCATGCATACAATACAGTCCTTTAATTCTAAAATCTTCCAGAAAATGATTTTTCACTATTGTCAACTTACTTGCATTCTAACCTGTCTTCCCAACAAGTCTATTGCAAAAGACTAAAAGTTCATACCACAAAAAACATGCTCTCTTCTAAGTTTAGTCAAGAGAGGTATTCCAACCCTACCCTTCAATGATTTTAAGATTTGCCCTTTGGAAAACTTACAGAGCTAAAATTTGTAACTGAAAGCACTTGTGGATTTAGACAAAACCAAGCTGACAAGGCTTTTTCTCTTTTCTCATATTTTGAGTAGTCTAGTCCCAGGGTGAGATTAAGGGTTCAGTTCCACAAGAATGTAAGTAAATCTAAATTTTGGGCTCTCTCAGTCCTCCGTTCCTCTCCACTCCTCATTCTCTCTCGGTTATGTGCTTTTTGCTCAGTAAGCTTCTTGAACTGGCTCACCACTGGATCCCTAAGATGAGTTGAAGCTCTTCTTCCCTCCTGCCTGCCTGCACTGTAGGTTCCTCCTCCCTCCCTTTCAGCCAGCACTAGCGATCATGAGAGCAGCAAATGAGCCAGACAGAGGAGCAGATTCAGCTGAAAATCCCATTAAAACTATCCCAAACTCCCAATCAGGTTTCAGCCATTCCATCTTGTGAAGAATTGGGTATAGATAATGAAACAAGATCATCTCAAAGCATAACACTAAAACAAAAAAAAACCCCATCCCTTTTAAACAACAGAAATTATAAAATATTAAATTGTAACAGGATTCTCATCATATAAATATATTTCTTTGCAGGCTCACAAAGAAAGTCAAAACAAATTTCTCAGTTAATGGACTCTGGTGAATATCTAGATGTAAATATTAGGCTTTGTGAGCAATGCAATATAGCCAATATCAAGTCATCCTTTCTTGTCAGGAAGTTAATAGGTTTTAATAGTCCACTGTTCAGTCAAATTTTACTGGTGGAAATAGACAGTACAAGGGCTAATACACCTCTGATTACAGTATTTTTCCTGATGAAAGTTGTAGAGAAAATCCACAACACAGAAGTCTATATCCTCTGAAAGAGGAAACTTGTGTAGAATAATATAGGGATAATGAAGATGTTTCCTTTTGAACATACAACAAATAGGGACAGAGACTATTGCATGAAAGGACACAGAAGCAGAATGAGAGTATACCATGGTTTCCATGGTGGTTTATTCCTATAATAATAATTTCAAAAAGCTAAATTAGCTACATCATCTAAAATGGAAACTGTTGTACAAAAGTTTTGATCAGGCTTCCCAGAGGACACAGTGGTCTCCTTAAAATCATTAGTGCCCTAGAAATGCAATCTAAAATGTTAAAGCCATATAGCGGAAGGAGTATATTCTCCTGTTTCCTTATGGTCAAACACTCAGAGTATTTATGTCTAAAAAGCTAGTCTTATTTATTTAAAATTTTACTAAATCAACTGCTCAGTTTTAGGTGTCTGACTACTAAGGACTACTTCTAAGAGTGCATATGGGCAGCTAAATGAATCAATAAGACTCTCCTCTGCAGCACAGTTTCTTTGCATCTGTTAGCACAATTCTGTCGCACTAAAATTTCCTGGAGTTTTGGAGGCCCTTTCTACACTATCACATAATCTAGCACAGCCCAGTCCTGCAGCCTGCCCAGGCGCAGGGCTGCAGGCAGACACCATGCAGCCCATAAAGCAGAGGCACATTGGAAATGCCTTCCTGGTGATGCCAGCTGGCAGAGGACACCTGTGATGGTAAGAATAGTCCCTGTGAGAGCTGCCTCCCTTCTGACCTGCCAAAAGCCACAACGGCAGCTGGAAAGCTTATAGGGTTACTCTCCTAAAGGCCATCTGGCTGCTGTGGGTACATCAGAGCAGCATCCTGGCTTATATCCCTCTGCTCCCAGCTTCTCCATGTCAGTCCCAGCATGAAGAGAGTTGGACCATTCCGAGTCTAATGAAATAGAGAACAAGCTGGGAAACAGTGATGCTGAACAGGTAAGCAATCTGGAACAAGTGCCTTTGCCTTCATCTGCTTTGGTTGTGATGTTTGGGGCTCAAATATTCTCTCTCATTTTACATTTACATAGGGCTTACACTGTAAAAAGAAAGAAGCAACAACAGATGTTTGAGGTTTTTAATACTAGCAATAATTTACAAAATCATTAGAGATGAGACATGAGTTGCACACTATGAAGAAAAGAATGAGATCTCAGCCAACAACACCTGAAGGTCAGAACTCTTCCAACAGGGGGGTTAAGTTATGCTTATTACAGAGGGGGGACCAACATATTATGGAAATTCCATATACAGTTCTGATAGTACAGAGTATAGATCTCTTTATAATGGTTCAGAAGGGTAACTGTGACTTGGTAAGAGAAAAAGGGAGGCAGCTTAATCATATCATATATTTCTATGGGGTGAATTTAATAATTATTTGAACCTATTGGCTGACCAAACACTGAA
This sequence comes from Haliaeetus albicilla, assembly GCF_947461875.1. Lineage (NCBI taxonomy): Eukaryota > Metazoa > Chordata > Aves > Accipitriformes > Accipitridae > Haliaeetus > Haliaeetus albicilla. The sequence goes on along the minus strand of NC_091505.1, from coordinate 5,932,710 downwards.
CTGGATACAGCCAAGGTATACTCAGACTTGTCCATCTTGCTGCCTAGTCAGCCAGTGGACAACTGAAAGCAAGCTTTAAAAGGTCATACTCTCAGAGATAATCTACCATAGGTCATAAAGTTGCTTCCCAGACCCAAAAGGCAACAAATGCAACAGGCGCTGTAACTGCCTAAATCTGTCCATACTCAAGAGGAAATTGAGGAAACATTTTTCCTGGTGCAGGAAAACATCCTTTTACCTGGTGCAGAGAAATCATACAAGTCCTTCCAATGGATAAAGAAAAGCCAATACACATAAACATACATATTTAAAGCAGTAAATTATAACAGAAGAATAAGGCTTACAGTAGGATTTAATTCTGACCTAATTTAGAAATTGGGCTACTCACTTGGCATCAGTGGAATTGCCCAAAAGGCTACAATCTGAGTGTCTACCTTTTCCACGGTTTAAAATAGCATGTGTCATGGCCTGCATTCAGCCTTATAGACAACTTCACTAAAGAGACAGAAAACTGCCTTTTCATTGAAGGAGATAAGCAATATCTGATTGAATGATAAAACTTGCTCTAACTGCCCCAAAGTCTGTTCTATCACTTGTACAGAGCCATAATTTTTGTCATTTTCATATGAAAAGCAGGGTATAGTTAAAAGTATGTGCGTGCAACAGAAAGAGGACACAGAATGAAAATTCTGTTCCTATGGCCAAAAAGGAGTCCTGAAGCAGATGAGTTTCAACCATTTCCTGAGTAATCCATTGCACCACAAAACACAAAAAAACCTTACAGGTTTCATGGAAGGAACTTTAAAAACATTTTGACAATGTTAGTTTCTTTCCAAATTTGCATGCAGAAATTAATATCAAATATATTTCAGCTATCACCCCCTCCAATACCTCACAGCAATAATTTTAGTGTGCTCACTTAAGACGTTTCTTTGAGTTTTAAAGGTCACCAGGGTTGAAGAGGTATATTCTATACTTAAAAAGTTCCCTCGAGTTTTAGAGTTATTACTAGATCTCATTATATTTTCCATATATGAGTACATCTCTTAAAGTTTACATTAAGTTTTAAATAACTAGAATTTTGAAAGGTCAAATAAATAATGAGGTATCTCACTGCAACAGGAAATATATTCACTGTTTTTCCACAAGGTTTTCTAATTCAGTTAACTTCTGGAAGAAAATCCTTTCCTGTATTGACTTGTTGCATTAAATTCTCATCATGCCTATCGTTACAGAATATACAATATAAAACCATGTTAGACAGAAGCATAATAAAATCTGTAGCGATGCTTTAGCCATGATAACCTCTTCTCACAAACGAAAATGTGCTTAAATATTTAAAGACTAGTATTTCACTACCATCAGAATGAGTCCTACAGCATCATATAGTCCCTTTATTGTTGCTTGTTAATTGGTGACAACAGTGGAGACTGACGTCTAAGTTCCCTGCCTAAGATTCTAGAGGATACTAAATTTTTCTGTGTGGGACAACATTGCCCAGAAATTGATACTATCCTAATTTAAAAGGTACTGGTTTCTCTTCCCAGCATCCTCCTCTTCCCCAGCTATGGCTGACACACGAGGTATGCTAACACACAACTGGTGCTCCACTCCCCTGGTGATAGGTAGGAAAGCAAGTAAATGAACCAGAAAAGCCACTTAAATTTTTCATCCAGACAAGTAGCATAGCATCATGGTGTTTCATATTCATTGGTTTGATTCCTTCTTCGCTATATTATATATTCTCCTATCAGCCAATAACTTTTTTTATATTTGTTATACACTTCATAATTGGTTAGTAACTTTACTAACTGAAAAATACACTTGAGAGGAATTTGTTACCAGCAGTGTTCATTTAGTTTTGTGAGTTAAGCCATATAACTTCAGAAGCTACCTGAACTACTCCTGGGTTGCACGATGTCATCATTGTATAACACTTTTTTGTACCAGGTATCTCTCAGACCACAAATAAATGGTCAGGTCTAGACATTTGTTAGTCTTTTGTTAACTTGCCTCTCTTGAGGAAATCAACCTCTCCCAGGCACAGCTGCATTTCTCTTATACAATAAAAGATTTGAGTCTCCCCTTTCACATGCTTGCGTAGCGTTGCATTAGCTTGCAGCACCGTAGTCTAAAGCTCAGAGCCTTACCCTAAGATGAATCCCTAAGTAGCCCAAAATTAGGATGCTACAGGTAGGTGAAGGAATGTTTTGATGCTGAGGTCTAATAATGTAAATCACGCTCAGAGAAGCCCACGTCCAAAATGATTTATGTAAGAATAAATGGATATCTGCCTATCTGTAGTAGGGACTTGAAACTTCAGTCTCATTCCCCAAGCCTAGGGTTAGCAGGTTGGGTAATCTGGGGGAGAGTTTCTCAGACTCCCTCGTTAGGTGCTCTATTATTTTGGAGAAGTAATCTGGACTCACATTTTAGTAATTCTAGATTACAGATTTGATTTTTTTCTGTTCAGTGGAAGCTTCATTTAAAAAAAAAATTCTCACCAGTCCCATCTGAAAACTTTGATTGACAGGCTAATTAAATATTCTGAGGACCTCTCTGTCTTTTTTGTTATACAAAAACCAGGCATGCAAGTACATAGACTCTTAGATGAGTCAAATGTTCAACTCCACAAACGGTTTCACAACACAGGAAGCTAAGTACTCTTTCAACCAGATTGGTGCAGCTCGTCCTTTCCCTTTTCTTTTTTTGTAAACCTTCTCCAGAAGCAACTCCCTGCACAATTAAATTGTCACCTCTTTAGTAATTGATCAGTAAGAGACTGAGGATCACATTGGATTGCATGATATCTATAAGTCAGTAAGTCTTTCAATACTTACTTCTGAGAATGCGCTGCTTTGAATATTAATATCTCTCTCTCCAGGAAAAAACGCCTTGTGATTAACAAAATCTCCATTCGATAACTACTCTTACTTATGAAGCACCACAAACAAAATGTTAGGGTGGTTCTCAACTGAACATCCAGACAGAGACTTGAACAGTAGAAACTTGAGCCAAATCCAAACCTAAACCTTTTCCAAGTTTGTGGTCGTTTGGAATGAAAGGCAAAGCCTTTCAGTTAGAATTTTCAACGCTAACTTTTAAGAATGTTTAGATATCCTGAGCTTGGCAGTTTCATAAGCCAAATATACATCAGCTTTTACTATCTATTACTTTTAGTACACAGTTTTACATTTTTATACTTTCAATGTAGCTGTTTAAACACTTTAACTTTCATAAAACTTTCTACTTGCTAAAGCTCTCTTTTCGATTTAAAGCTGGATAACATAAAATTAAATCAGCTTTATGTTCTATTTTCATTTTTTGAATAATTCTCCACAGGAAAATTCTTTTATGTTTTGTTTCTTTGCCATAATTATGTAGAAGAGCCTTGAGGCAAATTAGAAACATAATAATCAATAACTGAGTTTTATTAAGACATTGAATTTAGATAGACATGCAAACTGAACATTACTGTACCAATTTATTCTGCTACTCGACTTTCTACATAAGATTTATTCAGAAAGATGCTGAGTGAGACAAAAAAGTTCATATTGGTGAACAACAGTTTTTCTACTTTGACACTATTTGTAACTGTTTTCATTTTTTTGACTCAGCTACAATATTCCAGAGATGACACTTTCAACCAATTCAATAAGATTTTCTATGATCACAAGACTAGCTATCCAAAAATCTTGTCACTTAGCAACTTCTGGGAAGCAACAACACTTATGTGAATGACCAATATGCTGCCACTTACTAAATTATTTTGAGGATAATGTAGAAGGAAGAGCAGGAGAGAGATCCAGTAAAAAAAAACACCTCTGTTTTTCTACATAGCTAACTTTATGTTTTTCTGCTTCAAAATTCACTAATCTAATTATTTAAGTGACTGAGCAGAAATAAGAGATAATGAAACAGTTTTGGCATTGTCATAAGTATGACAAATATCAGTATACTTAAATATTTTGGTCTATTTTGCTTGAAAAAGAAGAATAACACAACTGAAGGCTCAATCTCTGATCTTTTGAACTTAGCACAGTACCATCTAGATGCATGAGGACGGTCTGAACAAGGTCGTATGAAGCTAAAAATCCCACACTTGTAACAGAGCATGGCAACTTGCATTGTGAGGGACTGGTTAAGGCTCAGTCTTAAACTAGCACCATGTTTTGCCTCCAACATGAAGAGTCCCCAGAAGAGGTACCAGACCCCTGAAGACATCAGATTAGCTGGACTGATGTGAGGACATTAGGAAGAGGAGGAGATGCAGAGAAAGGCTCTTTCAGGCAGGGGACCATACAGCCATACCCATCTTGGTTTCCAGAAGTCTTGTAGATTCTTTTTCATCTCCCCCAGCCTCTCCAGAACCTGCTCTGCCACTACTATAAAACTTTGCCTATGAGTCATTCTGCTTTGTTGATGCCACCCGCCTACATCTAGACAGTACTATAGTAATTTCACAACAGCAAAGAGCTGAGCCTTCAATCAGGCTATCACTCACTGACATAACACATTTAATCACAGGAAAGTTAAAAGAAAATATGCAAAGAGGTATTGCCTTTCCTCATTTTCAAGTCTCAAACAAACATGAACAAACTGTCTCACACTATAGCAGACCTGTCTAAATAGATCTGTATCTCTGGAAGAAGAGGGCTGATGCAAAATAGGAAAGACATAAATGAAAATAGATAAATAATGCCCCAGAGAATGTTGATTTTATTTTATAACCAAAGTGATCAAATATTTCCAAGAAATTCAATCAAAAGAAAGTTGTGGTTTGAGCTAACTTTTCTTTGACCTTTAACAGTCTGTGATTAACAAATACTTCATTAAAAAGTAGAATCAATATCTGAATGCTTAAGAGGAGTTTCTAGGTGATCATATCTTAAAGTTTTAAACTAATGTAATACAAACCAATGGTGAATGCATGCTATAGATCTTTCTCTTCAAACACATTCAAACTATAGAAAATTTTCTTTTCATTCTGGGAATCTCTAGGTCAGTCTTTTCATATCATCACTATGCCAGATATTATGGTAGCCACAAAAATAATAGATTATACTATCCTGATAGGGGTGAAAAAGGAAAGTTAAGAAAGAATACGTAATTATTTTCTCAGTAAGATCTTAGAGTGACATTTCTTTCTGCTGTTGTTCCAACTGAGTTATTTTACCTACTTAACATCATTGTATCAAGCAAATACATCCATTCAAGTGCAATCACTGTGAATATTTCAAATCCTTTGTTTCAACTGAGGAAAACCATTACACTCAATCTTATCACAGATCTTGAAGTAGTCATTGGATGGAGGGGTAGAGCTATCTGAAGTTATCTTGTTTGATATATATAAAAGTTAACAGTTTAACTGAACTTTCATAACAAATTCTACGATATATTGAATAGTTCCATTAGGTAACCATAAGGAAATGCTAATTTTTTGTGAGTTCTTGAATGTATTACCTGAATATAAGAATTATTCATTGCTTTTCTCTATTTCCTTTATATGTTTTTCATAAATAATGTTTCAGTTCCATCTTCAGTGTTCCATCTTTAAGGCACTGTTATGGTATACAATCTGCTGTATTCAATTCATTTTGTCCAATTTTTCACTTCCAGCCTAGAAAATTCAAAGCCAGAGCTCTGACACATCAGTCACACAATCAGCTAAATTAGGCTACTCCAGTTGGTTTAACTGGCAACTTTCAAGCATGCAAAACAAAGCAGCAAGGTTTTAATGGTTTAAAGCCTCCAAAGTGGATCATAATACAAAATGTATTGCTCATCAGCTGGCATAGAAGGCAAGGAATGCCATATGCTTTCAGTTTCATTTGTGTTGTTTATCTTTAATACTAAACCCTAATGCAATACACTTTCTATTACTCTGCCATGTCAATCTTTTTTATGTGTAAGGGGGTCAGGAAAACAAGACAATATTGGTTTCAATAGTCACAAGCCAATGCAGGCTCTACTAATTCCAGGGCAGCTGAGAGCTATAGAGTAGCAAATTACATTTTTTCATGCATGAATTAGAAAGCACATAGTTAACAATACAGTCAAAATACTTGTTAGGATGGCTAGCTATACGCTTGAACTTAATGTTTAGAAAAAATTGAAAACAAAAAAGCAATAGCTCAAAAATATGGACGAGCAACTCAAGTTTTAAAGCATCGATGCAATAGTTAAGTCCTACACGTGTAACTACAGGCTAACTAGCAGGTGGAGAAGGGTTTCCTGCTAGAGAGCACTGCATTCATGGATTTAGGAGAATACTTTTTCACTTACAATAGGGGAGGAATGATGGTGTGTGGTGGTGCATTCCCCCTCCTGGGCCACTCTATGATCTCAGGAACTCCTGTTAGGCCTCACCATCTGTGTAATGAATTGGGCGGTTAAGCGTACCTTGACCGTACCAGGAACTCTTGCACAGCTAAAGTGGGGAGCAGCACTCAAGGACTCCTGTTGACTGGCAGAGGCAGAGATTAGGGAGCAGGAATATCAGCCATCTCCTGACAGCCTTGGAGCAACCCTTATCCAAATCTTAAGTCATTCCCTGACAGCCTTGGAGTTCTTCCTTACCTGAATTGTAGCTCATGTGAAAAGGGTGCCAGTGCTACTGGAATTCCAGTAATTTGCTGATGACTAAAGCCAATCATCTCGCGAACCTATAAACAGCAGTCCTAAGTGAGGCCCTTTGAGGTCTCCCAGACTGCAGCGGGCTGTGACCAGCATCTCCCTCTGAGGGGGACGCCTCTCAGAGCTCGCAATCTGTCCAGTTTGCGAAAATCAAAGGACCGTTACCAAAAGCTGACAAAGGGACCTGGGCTGATATCCTTTGCTCCTTGAGGCTCAACCCTTTGCCCATTGAGAAAAATACCAAGACATTTGACATGAATATTTTCACTGTACTTGAGGGGAATTTTTAACAGGTATACCTTTGCTTTGCTTTTATATAAATAGCTATCTCTTAGTGTCTGTGTGCATGCGCGTGTGAATTAACCTGTGCGTCCTACAGCAAGTATAGTAGAAGTACTGCCTTTTCTAAAATCTTATGATTCACCTCAAACTCTGAAGGAACCTCAGACTGCAGTTACACACATAATTCCTTTAGACATAAACCATTGACCAAGTCTGCGAGTAGGAGTGGATCCAGCCGCACCTAAGCTCCAACAGGAGTTTAGAAAGCAAGGGGGTCTTCTCTGAACCTCGTGACTCAATGGAGGGGTTTCTCCTACCTCTTTACATCCCTGATTTCTATGCAAATCATGAAAAATCAATTCTAACTGGATTTTCCTTTGTATGTTTCTCTCTTACCCTTTTGCGTCTTTGGTCTCTGTATAAATAATTCCAGTTTGATTCTAACTTGATTTCCTTTGTACATTTCATCCATGTATTAAGTAATAGAGTGAACTTTGCCAGTGAACCTTGTAAAGTCACACTTTTATACATTCCTAATAAATAATTTTTGCTAATACCCTTGACCATTATTTTTTAAGGAGTCCAAACCCCTCATTTCATGACACAGTGCCTTGGTGACAGTGACTTCCCACATTGCAAAGCAAGAAGTCAGTACTTATGAGAAGCCAGACTCCATCTGATCCTACTTAAAGGTTCCCATATCCCTATCATGTTGTTGGTGCTTTCTTTAATTATGCTCAACACACCCATAGACAAACATCAGTGTGGAGAAAGGCAGCAATGAGCATCTCTGAGATTAAATTTTAAAAGGCAAAATATTTCATTCCAACCACATTATGGATTAATAGCACTACTCTCATCTTTGAAGTCAACAAAGATGAAGACACAAACACATTGTGGTAACTTTCTCAGGCTCTCTTTGCCCTTAAATTATCCTTTCAATTACCAGATTTTTCCTCTTTATAAGATAGTGGGGGTTACTTCCTGATGACAAGATGTTTTCCTAAGTATGTATGCTAGAGTCACCTTACAGAAGGTGTTACATTGCTGCTTTGCTCCCCTTACTATTTGTGTAGAATTTGAAGCACTATTGTTGATTCTATTGCAATCCCTTTTAGTCCTCTCTCTTTCTCTGGACCTGAAATACCCATTGTGAACAAGAAAGATGCTGCAATATGACATGATAAGAGCTTAGAGAAGGCAGTTTGCCAGCTGGCCACGGTCCTGAAAACTCTCTGGGAGAACGACAGAAGGCAGCAAGCTGAATTGCTAAAAAGAATCATGTGGGAAGACAGAAAATGCGGCTTAATAGAGATGCTGTAGAAACTAAAGCAGGAAACAGAATTAATTGGATAAATTTGATGATCAGTGGGGAAATGGTCACCTAAAACTGCACTCAAATTCCAGACCTAAGACATTCATCTTGAATCAGGAAAACAATTGTCTGGTGAGGAAATTGGAAGAGATTGCTGACCACATCAAGTGCTGTGTGTTTGGATGACAGAAAAATGGCAGATACACAGCGGAATTAGGAGAAAAAGAGTTAAAAAGTAAAGCAGATTTTACTGAAGAGGAGCACATTAATTATCCTCTAGAGAGAATTAAGTCCCTGCAGTCTTAAAACACTTTGAACAGAGTTTCACTGGGATAAAGTCAGAGAAGCAACTGCTTTGTTCTCAGTCAAAACATAAAATAAAATAAAACTAAACAAACAACACCCTCCCCCCCAAAAAAACCCAAACAAATAAAACCCCAGAAAACCCCCAAGGAACCATGTATTTTCTAAATTGTCTGTTTTATTATAGAAAAAGCAATTAGAAATAAAAATTAAAATGCAATTAAAATACAAATACCAACCCTCCTTCATGTATCTATGAAGTATTCATCAACTCAACAATTATATTTGTCAAGTATTGCTTAATAGTCACTAAATAAAAAGACCACCACAATCTAAAAGTTTCTTCTTGGTAAAGGGACTCATCTGCAGACAAAGATGACTTTCAAAGAACTTGCTAGAGGTGCCCCACAGAGTTAGAGCCTCCTAGTAAAAAATCTTTGCTTTGATGATTTTAAATAAAACACTGGTCTTAGTCTAGGAGCTCAGGACACAGCATTTTCTGCAGGTTTTACAATCTTCTCTACTGCTAGCTTTAAGACCATTACCTAAGAAAGATTTCACTACATGTAAATGTGTTAAGACATAGTTAAAGTTTAATTAACCAGATTAATGTTTTTCAGTGTCATCCTTGCAGGGACAGCCTATATAATTGCAGATAAAAATATATTTATATAATTTTAAAACTAAATTTCAAATAGTGCAGCAGGAAGATAATTCTTTCTAAAAAGGTATTTTATTCTTAATCTTAAGGTGACAACATTCAATCCTACCCAGCTGAGAAGCCTTGAAAGGTTTTGACTTGCTCAAAAATGTTCAATATCTATGTTTGAACTAAAGTTCACTTTTGGGGAAAAAATTTAATTCTTGGCATAAAATCTTCACAGCTGTAGAATTTATCAAGATCCTTGGCAAATATTTAACAATTAATTGCCTTCACTTAAAAATTTACTTATGGTCTGAATTTATATAAATTCAACTTCTGTCCAAGGGGCCATATTATCCAAAAATCATAGAACAGTTGAAGTCTACAGGGACCTCTGGAGATCACCTACTCCGTCCAGTCACCTAAAGCAGGTTGCCCAGGACTGTATCCTGTCAGGTTTTGAATATCACCAAGCATGGTGACTCAACAACCTCTCTGGACAACCTATGCCAATGAAATACTCTGAAAGGAACAGGAAAACACACCTGGCTAATACGTGGCTCAGAGGCTGGTGCCATAGGTGGAATTTGGGGGTTTTTGATCATGGGGTCAGCAAAACCACCACTATGGACTTCCGGAGGGCTAACTTTGGCCTCTTCAAGGCACTGGTTGAGAAAGTCCCTTGGGAGACGGTCCTGAAGGGCAAAGGGGTCCAGGAGGGATGGACATTCTTTAAGAAGGAAGTCTTAATGTCTCAGGACCAGGCTATTCCCATGTGCTTCAAGTCGAACCGCCGAGGAAAACGACTGGCCTGGATGAATGGGGAGCTTTTGCTAGGACTTAAGGAAAAAAGGAGAGTTTATCATCTCTGGAGGAAAGGGCAGGCAACTTGGGAGGAGTACAGGGATCTTGTTAGATCATACAGAGAGAAAATTAGAAAGGCAAAAGCTCAGCTAGAACTAAATCTGGCCACTATCATAAGGGACAACAACAAATGTTTTTACAAATATGTTAACAGTAAAAAGAATCCCAAGGAGAATATCTTTCCTTTAATGGATACAGAAGGGAACGTAGCAACCAGTGATGAGGAAAAGGCCGAGGTACTTAATGCTTTCTTTGCCTCAGTCTTTAATAGTGAGTCCAGTCATCCTCAGGGTACTCCACCCCTTGAGCTGGAAGGTAAGGATGAAGAGCATAACATACCCCCCTTAATCCAGGAGGAATTACTTAGGGACCTGCTATGTCATCTGGACACTCAAAAATCTATGGGACCTGATGGGATCCATCCAACAGTACTGAGGGAACTGGCAGGGGTCCTTGCCAAGCCACTCTCTATCATCTATCAGTGATCCTGGTCAACAGGGGAGGTCCCAGAGGACTGGAGGCTTGCCAGTGTGACTCCCATTTATAAGGGTCGGAGGGAGGAGCCGGGGAACTACAGGCCTGTCAGCCTGATCTCGGTACTGGGGAAGATTATGGAATGGTTTGTCTTGAGAGCACTCACATGGCAAGTCTAGAATAAGAAGGGGATCAGGCCCAGTCAGCATGGGTTTACGAAAGGCAGGTCCTGCTTGACCACCCTGATCTCCTTCTATGACCAGGTGACCCACCTAGTGGATGAGGGAAAGGCTGTGGATGTTACCTACCTTGACTTCAGCAAGGCCTTCGACACTGTCTCTCATGGCATACTCCTTGAGAAACTGGAGTCTCGTGGCCTGGATAAGTGCACTCTTCACCGGGTGAAAAACTGGCTGGATGGACGAGCCCAGAGGGTAGTGGTGAATGGGGTGAAATCCAATTGGCGGCGGGTCACAAGTGGTGTTCCCCAGTGCTCGGTGTTGGGCCCTGTTCTGTTTAATATCTTTATTGATGATTTGGATGAGGGGATTGAGTGCACTCTCAGCAAGTTTGCAGATGACACCAAGTTGGGAGGCAGGGTCGATCTGCTTGAGGGTAGGGAGGCTCTACAAAGAGATCTGGACAGGCTGGATCGATGGGCTGAGGCCAATCGTACGAAGTTCAACAAGGCCAAGTGCCGTGTCCTGCACTTCGGTCACGGCAATCCCATGCAGCGCTACAGGCTTGGGGAAGAGCGTCTGGAAAGCTGCCCGGCAGAGAAAGACCTGGGGGTGCTGGTTGACAGCCGGCTGAATATGAGCCAGCAGTGTGCCCAGGTGGCCAAGAAGGCCAATCGCATCCTAGCCTGTATCAGAAATATGTGGCCAGCAGGAACAGGGAGGTGGCTGTTCCCCTGTACTCGGCACTGGTGAGGCCGCACCTCGAGTACTGTGTTCAGTTTTGGGCCCCTCACTACAGGAAAGACATTGAGTTGCTGGAGTGTGTTCAGAGGAGGGCAACCAAGTTGGTGAGGGGCCTGGAGCACAAGTCTTATGAGGAGCGGCTGAGGGAACTGGGGCTGTTTAGTCTGGAGAAAAGGAGGCTGAGGGGAGACCTTATCGCTCTCTACAACTGCTTGAAAGGGGGTTGTAGTGAGGTGGGTGCTGGTCTCTTCTGTCAGGTGGCTGGAGATAGGACAAGAAGAAATGGCCTCAAATTGAGGCAAGGGAGATTTAGGTTAGATATTAGGAAAAAATTTTTTACTGAGAGGGTTGTCAAACATTGAAATGGGCTGCCCAGGGAAGTGGTTTAGTCACCATACCTGGAGACATTCAAAAAGCGAGTGGACAGGGTACTTCAGGACATGGTTTAGTGGGCTTGGTTAATGGTTGGACTGGATGATCTTGAAGGTCTTTTCCAACCTAAATGATTCTAAAAGAACTTTTGCCTCTGCTACTCTTGACTGCTCAGTTTGAGCTGAAAAATGTTGTCGTCTGTTGCTTTTAGATGGCACCTTTAGATCTCCATTTCTTCTCTATGACCCCTTTTTTGTATCTTTGAGAGATGAGTTTCTATTATGCATGAATTCTGCTTTGCTGACTGGCTTCAAGAGCTGTATTCCCTGAAGTGAGGTATTTAGCCCTGGATGGGCACAGACGTTGTCTCTACTGTTCTGGCAAAAAGCACAAGCACTAGCAGGCGCTCCATTTCTTTGGCCTTTAAACCAAGAGCCAAGAGGGATCAGCATCTCTAGGATTTTAAAATACCCAAATCTTCTAGCTCTTTGGTAACCTGCAGCTCTAGGAAGCCCAAAGTTTCAATCCTGCCACCCTTCTGAAAAATAAAAGAGGCTGGGTGAAGAATTTACATGCTTCCAAGGGCATTCTCTGCTTTGCAAACCTATCCTCATTACCACATTTATATAAAAACCTGAGCATTCAGGAGCCATCTGTTCTTTTGTCTGCTCCCTGCATTTTGGTGCCATGGTCCTACAAGAGCAGCCATCACCCACCTCTGTCCTTAATATAGGGGGCTTGTACTTACTACTCAGATCTGTGCAACCAGTTACTGCTTCACCTGAACTGCTCTGGCAATTTGAAATGCAACTAGTTCCTTGCAGTAGAAACCAATACAGTTTCAGAATTCCCTTCTCCAAGGAAGTTAAAGAAAAAAGCCTTACATTAAAGATCTTCTATAATGCAAGTTTTTATTATATATTACCATGCATCTGTGTCTGAGTGACCTGGATATGACTGTGTGCAAATTCTCAAAAGGAAGCTAAAGCAAGCTTTGGAAATGTCTTTCTTTACATTATCAAAGTACTAGGAGTAAAAGTAAAATTATATCTACTTATTCATTGATGCAGTTTCCAATTTCTGTAAACCCAAAGAAGGTGGTGTAGGTTACTATTACTCCATGAAAGTCCATTCCTTCTGCTAGTTTTTATTTTTCTGACTCACAGAACATATACTTATGTCCACCTAAATTAAATATCACAGCAAATCCTCCCTAGTATTGCACATGTATTTTTTTGGAATAATTTCTCAGGACAGTTTAGACTATCCCAGCCACCACTATTCTTGGATATGTTTAGTTAGAGAATGAATATAGACAACTCTTAGAAATTTTAGAATTATTTTCTTCCCAGAAGAACCCTCTGGTTTTGTTGGGTTTTTGGTTTTGTTTTGTTTTTTTTTTTTAATTCCACTCATTAGTTCCCTAGGATACTTCTGCTTATTAATCCAGTGCTTTTAAATATGGAATGGATATTTTAGCAAAAATGTTCTGTCATCTTGCAAATCAAGATCTAAGGAAACGGAGAGAAAATACTTTATTTCAGTAAGAGACACTTTTTTTGCTGTTTATGCAAACTAATCCTTCTTTGCTAAAAGCTATGGCAGCCACAGAACAGACAAGCGGAATATCTCATGATAAATTAATATAAACATATTAAATCCTTTAATAAAAGATTTCTTTTTCAATCTCAGTAGAACTGGGAATTTCTATCATCTCTTGGTGCTTCTGACAGAGTGGCTAGTTCACTTACAGTAGGATCTCTGGGCATTTTACATGCTAGCCACCAAGAGAAATTCCTCTGACCATTTGTACTTTTGTCCATTTTAGGTCTCATTAGTCAGACAAAAACATCTTCTGAAGTTAGAAGCCTAGAAACTGTGAGACCACTCTAGCTTTCAGTGCACCTTTGGATCCTGTGCTTTAGCATTGCAGTTCTCAGCACCAAGCCAACTTTCTAACAATATGCTAGAGAGCATCGAGAGGATCCTTCTTTTCCATTAAAGTCACTAACTACTCCTGTTCAACAGTTTTCTGGGGACAGAAACTGTGAAACTCTTTACCGTGCTTTGCAGTTTACAATGTCTGATACATGGGTTTCAGCTGTTGTTTCATGATGTTACCATCTCTCACACCTCAGTCTTTTCAGGGACTTTATTTGCTTTACTAGGAGAAAAAAATTGTATTGGAGAGACAAAAAAATATTATTATGCCACCATATAACTGTGTGATAAGCCTGCACCTTGAATGCTGCATGCAGCTCTGTCCCCGCAACTCAGCAAAATTATAAAAAATAATAATAAAAAAGAAATAGTAAATAATGCCAATGAACAATGCAGAACTGCTTCCAAAGAAGAAACCAATTAAACAGACGAGAATTCCTCAGCTTGGACAACAGATGCACAAGATGTGCTTGCTATATGTACACTCACAATACTGTATTCACTTTCTAAAGCAAGTTTTATAGTATAGCATAGTATATCTTTTAAAAATTATATCTACAAATTCTACAAGATAGTTCCTTGAGAGACTTGAGGACACACAAAGTTCTGAAAATATTTCTAATTAAAAGCAAAAACTTGGCTCTTTGTATTTAAAATTCTCACAGTAATAAGCACATAACATTTAATGAGTGCTTATTCACATAAACTATTATTTTGTCATAGAATCAATTCATTTAATTTAATATTAATTTCAGTTTACTACAGGTCTTATAAAATCTCTTAGTTTTCTAACATCTTTCTATTCTTATCAGTTCATCTTTCTAATGAAACCACTTAGGATTTCTTTGTACAAGGTTTAAATTAAGAAAATCAACTTTTGTCCTGGCTCAGTATACAAACAGTGTTATAGTAGTTATAGTAGTTCTGAAAATTACAAGGTATTTACTGAGAAAGATATGAATAGCCTGGAGGTAAAAACATACAATGAATTAGTAAGAGTAGTGTGTGAACATATCTAGTTTAATGGGTTTATCATCTCATCATTTATCATTTTTTCCCAAGCTCATTAAGAAAGAATCCAGCAAAGTGCAAATGTCTGAAATAATTTTAATGGGCATTGACTAAGCTTAATAGAGATTGTTTTAATTGCTTTGAGATAGGGCTAAGTTATAACATTACATGTCTCCCTATTTTGGAGGAATAAAATAGTAGCTATGTACATAACTAAATAAAGGAATCTACATAAATCATCATTACCATTTTCAGAGGGAAAGGATTTTCAGCCCAAATACCTTGAAATAAGTGCAGAAAGCTGGCCATTTACTAAATACTGTATTACTAGTTTACAAATACAGCTTCTGACTCGGATAGAACAGGTGGTTATAAACAAACCCATCTGCCATCAAACACTGCAGGTAAAATTCACTAATATTTGAGTCTGGGAATTATTCCAATCAATAGAAACATTTTTAAATTTTGGTTTTTTTTCCCCTTAACACAATATTTAATTATAAAATGTAACCTTTCATGAGACCAAAAGAGAGGTCAAGTGAACAAGAAGACTATTTGATGCTGGAAGATCCTGTGTGGACCACATAAATCATCTAACCACAAACTTTCCAGTGGCTAGCTAAGAAAAGACAAGGGCCTGCCAGAAGCAGCTTGGTGGCAGCTTCATTTAATTCTTGAAGATTTCATGCTTTTCATAGACACCTGAAATAAGATGAATCCTTTCCATCTTTCATGCCTACAAACTCACTACTATCAACCCACTTAATTTTTACTCCCCCCCCCCCCCGCAAAAAAGAGATAGCAATGTATAACACAAGACAATTGTAATACTCTTTCTAGTCACTGTTTGTTATTTGAACTATATGGAGGGTTGTGGTTTTGACAATGAAGTAATATATTTGCCATGTTATAAGCACAAAATATAAATTTTACTATTAAGAGACCCTTCTTCACCTTCATGGTTACATACAGGCACAGGCATGGGCATTTTATCTTATTTTTCAAACAAAAGTATGTATTTCTTTCTCTGCTTCAGTACCTTTGATCTATGCAATATCTGAAGACTTACTACAGCACGCTGCTAATGTTGTATGAAATTAAAAATTCCTAGTCAATGCATAGACACACTATTTTGTGCATTCATTATGGCAATATTTGTTCTGAAACTCAACTTAATATAGTAAAAAGATGTGTAAGAAGTTTCTCTAAGCCACTGTTAAAGGAATCAGAAAGACTAGGGAAAGAGGTCATAAAATCAAGGAAAGCATACTGAAAACCAGACTACCATCTATTTCCTGTACTTCTTATTTTCAAGCGCAGCCACTGACCAGGCAACACAAGTGCCCGAAAACAACATTAACTGATGTGGACATGTAACAACATTTAAAAATATTTGAAAAATCGTATTTTACTGTTGCCCCATTGGCTGCTGCAGATACCTATTAAATAAGGTCCTATAAAACAGAAGACCTGATTTTGTAACATGATCCAGATAGGCACTCCCGCACCCACTTCAGTAGCTTTCTGTGTCTGGCTGTATAAGTTGCAATACTGAGAATCAAAGGTTTTTAAGATACCTTATGCCTTGGATATGTGTTGATATATGTAACCAAACAAAACAAAAAAACCCAAACCCAACAAAAAACGCAAAACACATAGAAGCTCAACTTGATGAAAAGCATTATTTCTTACTGCTGGAAGCATCATTAGCATACCTGGATGATATTTTTTCAGGCCCAAAGGTTTAATCTACCAGAACATGAGTTTAGTACAATCAGATGGGTTTTACAGTGAACGTGCTTATACTGGCATCAAATCTTAAATAACTTAAAATTTCTTCAGTAATTAAGGACCTCAATCATACCAAATGTTTTTGTTATACTACACAAGTCTTTCACATAATTATCACAAAAATTTAGTTAGGAATATGGATATAGCTACTTCAGAAAAATTCCTTGGTGTTCCAGTGCCTCTGACATATAAGTAACTTCATATGAAAGCTTTACAAATCTAAGTATTTACCTTAGCCCTATTAAACATTTTCCAGCATCCAACTAGCCATTTCTTCCTTCATCTCACAAGTGCTTTTTTCTTGAAACTGACTCTGGACACTAATCAATTGTACATACAGAGCTGACTTGCACAGAATTCCTTACTCTACTGTTTCTTTTATCACCTATCAGGTTCAACCTTTCCACCCAATCCTTCAGACATGTCTGACAATGTCCCATGTGAATATTAAAGAAACTGTAGTAGCTTAACAAATACTATTATTCCAGATTATTAGTAAAGGACCTGTACATGGCACAGGACATAGAACTTCACACATGCCACAGAACAGACCAGGTATATCAATGATGTCACCTAGAAACTAATTTTATGAAAAATTGATAGTTTGAAAATTTAAAGAATAGTAAATTACTTATTCTATCCCGTAATTTAAGAAAATATCATACTTCAATTCTAGGCAAATGTAGCCTTTCCAAAATAATTTCTGTTACTGGCAAAAAGTCATTAATTAAGAGCTCTATGGTCTTGCTCATCATTATTATTATGCCACATTCTTTTTTGTCACTCACAAGCCAGCACTCGAGGCGGAGATTTCCAAGCAATACTTAGAGGGTCTGTCATCTCTCATCCTAACTACAAGTCCCACTGTGGGGGGACAATGGTGGAATTTCACTGCAGTTAGCGCATTTACATCTTCCCACAATTCTCTGTCAGATATTCTTTCCACATATCATGCCTTCCCACCACCCTTCCATTGCCCCAGTACTTTATTTTCAAAAGTATTTTTTGAAATTTCTTCCTTCTTAGCAACAGTCCATGCCTAAAAAATTTTTCCAGATATCTAGAGAACAGTCGTCATCTTTAACTGTTCAAATCTAGATATCACCTGTACAAGCCAAGTATTCTTTTTAATTTCCTCCTAGTAATTCTGAGAGAAATATTTTAGTTATTTAAACTCAATAAGCTGCAAGCTGCTGACTGTTAGGCAGACTGAGTCAAGATCTTCCCATTGTTTTAGCATCTGTTTTGTCTCAGCTGATACCAAGACCCATTTTTCTTCTGTTTTCCTCTCCAGTGATCCATTGTACAATATATCAGTCTCTTCCATGAAAGCCAACTCACCAACAAAGCTTACTGAAAGGAATACCGATATCAACCAAAGAAACAAAACATAAAAATGTAAAAACTTTCTCTATGATCTATGGGGTTTTAGTGACTTTTCCAGTCAGTTGAAATTCGGTTGATAGACAAAGTAAGCTGAACGAATCTCTAAATATGTGAAGACAAGAAAATAACATACAAATAAAAGGTGAGGAATTATTACTGTGTTCTCAAAAAAGTAATAGCATTCATCAAACTCACTTTAGTCCTCTGGAGAAGCATTGGTATGGATAGTAGATTAAAATGAAGTTGATAAAGGAAATGAATAGAATCCTTTGGAAATAGCCACAGCCTTTCAGGACTATGCATTTTCAACACAGGTAGATGAAAATGACATGCCTGACCTTAAATGTAACACTTTTCTTCATAGATTGGGTTATTTGTGTTAGACTTGTCAGTCAAATGTGGCATGAATATATTTCAGCAGCTGTGAAATTTGATTAAAACTTAATGCAGTCTTTCTTTTTCTTAAAGTCTGAATAGATTTAGATGGTCCACTACCTGTGAAATTGTGGTTTTGCCTGTTAATTGTTCATTATGTTTATTGTTAGGAAGCCCTATTCTTGCTTTGCTTTTAACTGAAGGGCAGTTAAAATCAGCCCTTTGATATTAACACTTTCATATCATGAGGTAATTTTTAAGGTTCTTTTTACAGAAAGGATCCTGACTGCATGCACTGATAAACTTTATGCTTAATACTCAAAAACCCACTTTAAAATATTTGCATTATACATTACGAGAAACTAAGGCTTTGGAACTTCGAAAATCCAATCTGCTTAACTGGAATTCTTCCTCATGCAGCTTAAAAGCCTAGGTTGTCTATCAAAAAATGGGAGATAGACTGAATTATTTTGCCAATATGAATGATAAGGGTCTACCAAACACAGTCATCTACCAGGACAGTTACTAATTATTATTACCTTCATATAGAAAATGATGCACTGCTCTGAAAATACTTATTTAGCAACTGCTCTCTGAATATTAGGTAAATTGTCTAAATATCAGAAAGACATGATTTTTATTAATTTCATTTTCATTAATTTCATTTATTTCATTTTTATTCATAGCTTAGAAAAAATAAGTTATAGCTAAGATAATTCTATCTCTTTGCAGCAATAAGAAAGCTCTAGGGTTTTGAGTCTGATTTTCAGCTTTCCTCCAATCCCTAAAAGGAACAGTTTCAAAGGTGCAAATAGAAGTGAAGGCATTTTATGATGAATTGCATTTTACGATTCTGATCTCAGCTAGATAGTTCCATCTAATTGTGTCCATATTTCAGATGCAGTGTTTTTATGATTAAATTACATCAAATGCCATCATATTATCTGCAGCTCCAAACTAGGAAGACTGGATTTAAAATTCTTTCACTACTTATACCTCTTTAAAGTCATTTCAATAATTATGGTATTCTTTTTATCATAGCCTTCAGGGTGTAAAGAAAAAAGATATGCAATTGTTATTTCATAGGAAGTTTTTAATAGCAGCATGTAATTATTTTACTGTATTTATAGAGAGAAATGTTACAGTTGGCTGAAAGAAATACGATATATGGTGTGCATATTAGGTGATATGCATGCATCATCTCCACATACGTAACCAAATTCATTTGAAGCTGCATAACCAGTTTTCTCTTGCTTCTGAAGCCAGCAGTATGAAAGGCTGCATTTCTCCATTCCTCACAATAAAACAAAAATGTGGAAATCTTAATTTTAATTCCAATACTCTCACCTAAATTGGAGATAATTTAGTGCTTTTTAAGGTTGTCAGTACAACATACAGCCTACCCCTCAAATTAAAGATAAATTTTATGTCTGCAATACTCCACCATTTCGGTCTCAAAAATCTAATCTAATTTTTCTGTCTGTCTTTATCATTTTTAAGACATTTGAGCATTTTTAGAAATATTACACGTAAGGCTATACAACCTCCCAGAACTAGTGCTGAAAATCACCTTTACTTCCCAGGAACCAATCTTCTCTGTGCTTAGAAAAAAAGTGGAAATATTTCCAGAACTCCATTTTAGCATTAGTTGTAACCTTTCTTCTACCCTTTCAGAGGATGACAAGTGTTTTTAGGAACAGTCAGCTATTTGGCCAATATTATAATACAGAGAGAAGACTTAGACTACTATGCAATTTCATAACTGGTACTTTAACCTGTACCAGGATTTCTGCATAAACACTGTTATAAATAATTTTGGCCTCTGATTTCAACATTCCGTGTCTCACTGAGTATGATGGGTTACGTTGCTTTTTCTTCAGGGTTATTTGGAGACCTGTTCCTGTACAGGTTCTTGTTTTCAATTGCTCGTAGCAGCATTGAATCTCAGCGCTGCAGACCGGTGCTTTCCAGGCAGCCAGACACTTTGGAAGCTGTGTGGACAGCAAGGCCAAAATGAGGGGAAAGAGTACTCCCTGCGGAGCCCGGGGCCGGGCTGGACCCAGGCATTACTGGTCTGACTCTTTCTCTGCTCTCAGTAGACACCTGAAATTCACAGCCAAGGCTTTAACCCTTTTCCCTACCACAGGTCCACGTAAAACCCATATTACTGCTTTGTTAACAGTTACCTGAGCGGTCACAGCAGCAGAGATGTGAGGTGATTTGAAGATTCCTACCATGCCAGAGCACCTCCAGATGCGACGCACCACGCTGGGCTGGCAGCAGGGCGGTGGGCTCCCCTCTGAGGGGAGCCCAGGGGCTGCCCCGTGCCGGACACAGCCGGTTCCAGCCGGTTCCGGCCGGTTCCCTCGGCCCCAGCGCAGGGCACAGCTGAGCCCCTCTGTGAGGGGAAGGTGTGTTGAGGAAAGGGCAAGACGGGCGGCGAGGGGTGAGGGACAAAGTGTGAGGAACAGCCCCGCCGCACCGAGGGCCGGGCAGGAGGGGGGGGAGGCGCGCCAGAGAGGGTGGAGGAGTTCGGAATTAAGAAGGGGGGGGGGGGGAAGTAGGAAGGAGTTTTAGTTTTTGTCTTTGTTTCTAACTAGCCAAATCTATTTTAATTAGCAATAGATTAAATTAATTTTCCTCAGGTTGAATCTGCTTTGCCCATGACAGTACTTGGTAAGCAATCTCGTTGTCTTTATCTCAGCCCATTAGGTTTTTCGTCTTAATTTCTTCCCCTGTCCTTTTGAGGAGGGGAAGTGAGCGAGCAGCTGGGTGGGCATCTGGCAGCCAGACACACTTATCCCACCACACGCACACACACATTTACCAGTTTCACAGCTGTTTTCTTAAAGTCTAGGAAATTACTAAAGGTCATGCTAGAGAAATAACGTGGTCATAAACTGCAGCTGAACAGGGAACCCTTAAATCTAAAATAACTTGAACCAACCACTGCTTAAGGTAGTGGATCAGCTGAAACTGCTTGAAGACAGTGACACACTAAAGGTTTTATGTAGTAGCCTGTTGACTAGCAAAAAATATCAACTGATATTACCTTAGACAGGGTAACATCCAGAAAAATTTAAGACAAATGGAAAAAAAAAAAATCAGTTCTTTAAAACTATAACAAAAAACAACAGACCCCAAATCTTTCAGGCATGCTGGCCAAATAAATTATGGAAAAACAGGTTAGAAAAAAATTGGAAATATGTTAATTCTCTTAACCCACTAACATGTGCCTTGCCCAGTAACCCATGTTAAAGTTATTCCGTTAGTAAAAATGAGAGCGCTATATATAGTTTGAAAAGTTCAGGTGTTATATTGATGAGAAGTCAAATATGCACAATACATTTCCAGATTACCTTCTGTATTAGGAAAAAACTGGTCTAATGTCAATAGCTACGCATGTGGCATTCAACGCTCTAAATCCCTTACTAACACCCAGCGATAACAGCAACTTTTGCCTATCCCCAGCCTATTCTCCTTGAACTATCTATCTCCCCATCGGTAGACACTGAAGATTTTCTTTTTGCTTGTCTGCCTTGAGTTTCATCCACCTTAGGTGCAGTAGAGAAATCAAGCTAAATCAGGAGGCACATTATGTTTTTTAAACCACAGGCACTCAAAAAGCTTCCACAAACTGGAACAGTAAATGACCTTATGCAGAACCCCATGGCACTGCACGTGTGTCAAGGCCAGCTCAGATGTCACTCATGTGGCACTGGATTTTGCCATGAAAACATAGCCTTAACTTAAGTGCATGATACAGGTCTCAAAGCCTGAAGCCAAGACACATGATTGTTCACAATTCCCACTGAAGCAATAAATGCAGTCAGTCACTTAAGGCTCTGAAGCTTAAACTGGCAAAACAGGAACCTTCAAACAAACAAACCGACCAACCAACCTCCACCTTTACAACCTTTAAAGTCAGGGATTTATGCACTAATACACACGTACGCCCACAGGCAGATGACTGCAGTTTCAAGGCCTCAGTCAGAGAAATCACAAGCATAGAGAATAACGTATAGGTCAAAATGGAGAACTTTAATAGGCTTACTCTTCACACACACTCCTGTAATATTTGTTAGCCATGGATCAGGTGGTGTTCTCTAAGCATTCACTACTCTCATGTTTCAAGCTATTTTTCTAAAGCAGAGTCAGACATGCCTTTTATGAACACAACACTGTTGCAAGGATAAAACCACCAAATACTAGTACTTTTAATAGAAATATCATCCATTCAGTCAACAATTTATAAGAATAATAGCTAGGCTATTATACAGATCATAAACATCTTATTAGTTTAGCAGCTGACAGCGCATTTTAGTGCATTCCATGTGCTCTCCACTTCCTTTTAATTGTTTAATGAAGGAACATCACAGATTCCACCACTAAAAACTGTATTTTCTATTTCCCATAGATTATCAGAGGCTGGATAATAACATATAAAAGATGTTAATATTCTTATCCATTAGTCATGACTTGATAGAGGAGGATGAATATGTTATCACACTTAAAATAGAAAGATGGCTCAGGTTGTCAGCGGGAACTTGATTAGTTTGCAAAAGAAACTTGCTCAATTTGTATGCTTATGAGACACACTGTCAAAGTTCTGGGAGATTAAAGACAGATGCCCCATTGGAGTACACAGGCAAAGATAATGTACACATAAACATACCATCAATCCAGATACATTCACATTTTTCAAAGAGCGCAATCTAATTCAGAAAGGTCTGAACACTCTTCAGCAAAGTGTAGTAACAGTTTGGGTGCTGAGTATTACCACCAGAGAGATTTCTCATGTGAGTTTTAGATTGACTGACATCCTGAAATATTCTTTTTACTCTTTGAGCTGAAGCAAGGTAAACTTTTCTTATTCTACATGTGATAAAAGGTACACAAAAGTTATTTTGGATGAGGAAATCTTTGTTCCAAAGGTTGGGAAACAAAATGAAACTGCAATGAAGTATGCTATTTCACATCCACATACTCACTCACATTTATTACAGCACTCTAAGATAGCTATAATAATAACTCAAGCAAGGCTTATTATGGACAAATCTCCACTCTTCACTGTGACCTCTACAGAACCTGCTAAAGTCATGGCTGTGGTAACTTATGCATCAGAAAAAATACTTCTGATTGATTCATTCTGATTAAGCACAGGGACAAATGCAGAGGTAATGTGTATGGTGGTGGAAAGTTACACATCAGTGAATCTAATGTCAGATGTCAGGCAGCCTTAATCTAAGGCAATGGTGCTAGGACAATTTATGTGCCAAGATGCTAGAAGAAAGTGCTTTATTTGAAGTAGAAATATGCAATATTAATATGAACTTTAAGTTTTTCTTCTTCCTAAACCAGGATGCCCTGGCATGTAAATAAACACAGGCCCAGGCTTCTTATGTTTCTGTTAATTCACAATTGGTCTGTATAAATCAATAAGCCGTGCTTCAGCAAGTGAGAATAAGTCTAAGCTTGTCAAGTAGAAAGTGTTGAAGGAAAAGTGCAAGTTACAAACAATTTCTCTTCAATCACCTTTGAAACTCATCTTTCATACCTTGAACTGAATAAGGGCAGACAAGGTTCATAAAACATCGTAGTATTAAGTACTTAATAGGGAAAGTAAACACCTAGCAATTTCTTTGCATATCTTAGTGAAACAACTCCTATTCTAATCAACTAGTTGGACTATATGTACTTGCAGCCTATATACATTCCCAATTTAGTAAAACCTTTGGAATATACACTAGCAACACAACTGAAAATACAGTAGAGATGCTTAAGAACGAAATAAGTAAATCACAATCAATTACCTTCTTACTCCTGGATTGCATGTCAATTTCTAGAAGCAATTGCTCTAATGTGATTACTAATAGTTTAGATTTTATGAATTCTCAATACTGTGCTTACAACAAACTCTTCCAATGTTTTACAGTAATAAACCCCAATTATTTTAAACAATTTTTTGGAAGCGTCTAACTATCCAAGACTGAAACAACTGTTTTGACTGATTCTTATATGAATGAAGATAGAGATATTTGGTGGGCTACTTATCATTGCGCATAAAAAGATAATTGCTCCATTCATTTCTCTTAGTTGTACATAGAAAAGGAATAATCTCATTATGCGTGAGATATGTTAATCCTGCACAGCAATACAACAGATTTTGACTTGCTGCACATGTGAAACACACAAGCTGTGATCACATAAAAATTGCTCTGCCACCATAATTCGTAAGTTACACATTATGCTGTATAGGTATTGCTCATTAATAAAACTACTACTAACATTCAGACAACACTAGGAGAGTCAAGAATTTCTATCGTGGAGGATAATGAGCTTAGAAGTAAGCATTGCTACTCATCTTGGCACTCAGAAGCAGATGGAACTGTCTTGCCATCTCATGAGATATTAGAATATCAACACCCCAAAGCCTGTTAATAACATCTGTTAATCTAATTACTAAGAATGTGCATCTGTAATAAATGAATTTCTAAGTCAACTAGCTTCCAGCACAACTCTTATGACTGTTGATTTGAAAGGCTGACAAATTATTTCTTTCAGAGAAGAAAAAAACCCAAAACAACAAAACCCCCCACCTGCCAGACATTTAAAAGTCTTAATGGATCAAATAGCTATCATTTTGTTAGGACACAAATTTTCAACTTGTGCATATATGACAACAAATATATGGATATCTACAAAGGTCTTCTTAAACCTAGTATTCAGACTTAAAGGTATTTGGACTCAGCTGAAGAGCTTTCTTACTGATTTCTCTGTTTTCTTTTCTAAACTGGCTCTCAGCTGAGTTTTGCAGTTGTTACTAATGATTTGCATGTGTGTGAGAAGATAAATGGGCATGGTTAATTATGCAGTATCTGGTGAGAATAATGTTTTATCTGTATTATCCACATGTATCATTGAGAAAGACAATTTTATACACGAGACTAGGCAACTGATTAAGATGAATCATCAGATCACTGAAGCTCATTTTACCACAGTCATTTCAATGGGCTCTGTCTGACAATTTCAGCACTTTGGGTTAACATGAACCTCTTTCCTCAAGCAGTTTTCAGGGGATAATTCAAGAGCAGAAAGGCTAGATCTTTACTGTCAAATGGATGATGTTTGGGGGGGGGAGAATTATCATCACATACTACCTGTAGTGTATAAGGGTTATATTTCATTTTACAACATTTCTTTTGGGGGAAAGCAATTAAATGTCTCCATGCTAAAGCAGGTAAGACTATCACCTCCTGGCTAAATACAGTCATACAGTTAAATTAATCTAGGTTTATAGAAGATTTATCAATACAGTGAAAAAGACCTGGCAAACTTGCACTATTAGATTTACTACAGCTGAGCTATTGCCCTGACTTTCGTTCTAAATGAATGGTTTAATTGTTGGCAGTGTGGCAGCGCTGGAGACAGTACAAGCCTTACAATTCTCTCTTTTTTAAAACAAAGACTCAGAAGTATTCAGTGCTATTCACTTTGGAAGCTACAAATCCAGGACAGGTGAATTTTTGCCATTGCCCTAATACTTCTGTGTTGTTGACTATTCAGTGTTGACCCCTATTTTTGCCAACAACAATGAAGAAACAGCCATTTTTTAGTTAGTTTTTTAACAGACTGCTACAATTTGAGAGTACTGCTGACAGCACTTATTACATCTGATGTATGCTCAAAAATGGACGCAACTGGGGGTCCTGAAACATCTTCCACAATTACAGCAGGCAAACTTAATAGCATCTTTATTGCCCACAAGACAAAATGTTTGGATTAGATTTTTATTTCTAGATTGAAATTAATTTGCACACATTGGACTTTGAGTTTGCATTAAGAAAAAGCAAGATGAAGAAGCACGTCTTGCATCTGGAGTGGAAGCTTTGTAATGACACTCAGCTCTTGTGGGAATTTGTCCCACAGTCTAGCACTATTCCCA
Organism: Haliaeetus albicilla; assembly: GCF_947461875.1. NCBI lineage: Eukaryota > Metazoa > Chordata > Aves > Accipitriformes > Accipitridae > Haliaeetus > Haliaeetus albicilla. The sequence continues at coordinate 5,906,449 of NC_091505.1, read as the reverse complement.
GAGAAGATTCGTTTGCTGTATAAATGAGTTTAACTCTTTCTGGAGAACATTCCATGTGCTTCGTCCTAGAAATCACTATCACCTAAGTGATATTGGAGTATGCTGAATGCCGAAAAAAGAGCCTGAGAGTTTAACCTCGGTTATTTATCATGGGCACAGTAAAAATTCAGCACGGAGAGGGAGGTTAAGGGACTTGCTGATGTAACTTGCCTGACCTAGATACAATGGTGAAATCAACCCAGCGTGACATTCCAAATGTCTCTAACACATCTCTATTTGAAGGAGCTTTCCAAATTAGGAAAAAAAAAAAAGGCGGGGGGGGGGAGATGCTTGGAAGACCTATATATTAAAAATTAGGCTACATTAAAAACATTTTTGGAAGTGTTAATGTTATGTAGCAAATTGCATGCAATATTATAAAACCTTACAGTATGTGAAGCACGATTTACAATATCCCTTAAAGAGTAATATAAGCAGATGGATGATGTTTTAGTGGCAATCTCTTCTATGTGCATTTCCAATTAAATAAAGAAATGAAACCTTTCCTGTCCTGTGATGTTATGATGATATAGATAACTGAACTATGCTGTGGCACAACCATTTAATAAAGCTTCCTATGAATTGTACTTTTAAAATGTAGAGGAACACCTTGATCTACTACTTAGGGAGATACCATTCACATTTCAGATAACTAAAGCATACGAGAGTGAATCATTACTTGGAACATTTTCTCTGAGGTACTTTTGTACAGATGCAAGAAAGAACATAAAGAAAAAAACAATATCCAGAGAAAGCATAATGAAATCCCATTTTTCTGCAGAATATATGGCCAGTGTGGAATTAGCCTTTGATCAAGCCATGATATCTGTCAGAAACCCTGAAGGGTTTTTCAGCACCTGAAGGTCTTCAGGCCATTGCATTGCCAAGGTCCCAACATTTTCCAGCTAACTAAACTCCCCCAGAAGATACCTCCACTTTACCCAGTTCTCTGCTGCTCTCCTGATGGCAATGCTCTCTCTGCTAGTGCTCTGTTACTGCTTGACAAGTAATAGCAAAATAAAATCCCAAACCCCAGTCATCAGCAGATGCAACAAGCTGCCAATCACTCTTCAGCCAATTCATCAACACACACATTTAAGCCCAGCATCAGTACCCTTTCTGATCACATTTGCAGTACGAGTGGGTGACTCAACAGCATCAGCCCAGAAGGTAAGGTCTAGCGCAGAAGCAGGCCTTCTGAAAATGAGGCACAGAAACCCAATGAGTTTAGAAGGCTTCTGTTTGTCCCAGCTTCTTCCTTAGAGATAAATGTCCATTTGGAATGGAATATATCAGCTTTTTTCTAAGATTTACACAGTAAAAATACTTCTACCTTTTAAGTTCAAAATTTCTTCATATAAAGCTGTTCCATTCACTTTTTAAAATTATATGGGTAGTTTATGTTTATGGTCATAATAATTTCATGGTCACATTCCCACTACAATCTCTCTCAGGAAATATATGTTTATCTATTTCTAGATATTTATAGAGCTATTAGAAATATAGTATAAACGTTTCTATATTTATATAGAATATTCTATATTTCTATTCTATATTTCTAGAGATTATACATAATATATAACTAAAGATTCCTCTATATATATATACACACAGGAAAGTTAGTAAAACTGAAAAGCTGATACACTTCATAAACCCAACAGTAGGCAGATTAAACTGACATTTATTTTACCTTTTCTGAACAAAAAAAACAACGAAAAAAACCCCCTCACCATCAACAAAAACAACAATAAAAAAACCAGACACCCCCCCCCCCCCCAAAAAAAAAAAAAAGTAAAATACAAGCAGAATAACCTAGTATCTGTAAAGTCCACTGCATGGTGGGGATGTCAGTTCACAGTTGTGGATAATCTACTTTGGTAGATAAACTGTCCTTTTTTCATTTAAAATTGATAATGAAATGCTGTCCTTGCTTACTGGCCAGGCAGGATGCTGTAACTCTTCTGACACCATGGATACTGAATTTTTGGTGAAGAGTACAGCAAAGACACCTCTCAGTGCTTCACACAGTGTGATTGAAAAAAAGTTGTGATTTTCCTTCTGCTGCTGACTTGCTCAGTAAGTTCCCCAACTAGCTTCTTTTTATCTTAGTTTCTACAGACAGAGTTGGAGGTTATTTTCCCATGTAATCTCATGAAAATGTCATAAGTAAGAACTGTAAAATGTTTTAAGATTGTTGGATGAAAAACACTACACAAACCATAAACCCCACATGCGTAGGAAAGCTGAGTATTAGCATGTAAGAATCCTATCTTTAGCATCTACTATGTTGAAGACCAGCAGTACTCCTACTATTGCCACACTCCTCCCTCACTGCAAGGATCGTACTTTCTTTCTATACCAGTTAAGAGTTTCATGGGTATTTTTGAGTTCCCCTTTCTTTTCATGTACAGTGCAACAATAATAACACTCTAAAATACTGATAGTCTAAAATAGGGTTAGCATCATAAAATGTTTAGGACTGGCTTATAGTCATCTGCTCTGAGATACCATGATTCAGAATTATGTAAATCTAGTGACTGTGGAGAGATAGCCCTCTAATCCTGCACTGGAAAACAAACCAAACCAAAACCAAAACGAAACAAAACACCCAACATTACTGACATTAATGAGATCAGAAGCAAATTCATATGTTGTTCATGATTTTCAACATTTGAAGACCAGACTAGTGACAGTTCAGAGAAACCAATGACTTCCTTTCATTTCTTTCTGACAACATTTCCTATTGAATTACATAATTTCCTGTGTTGCTTCATGTTACAAGAAACAGTGGTCACCTAGCCTGACAATGCTTCCTCGTCCCTGCAGATTACGCTGGTTTGTACAGGATTTACACAGCCTAAAAAGGAAGACATGTGAACACTGAAATACTTTTTAAATGATGTTTTTTCCTTTTCTTTAAATATAGTTCTTTGACTATGTATATCCTATAATGTTGAATACATTCATAGAATCCAAAGTAGCATTCAGTATAATATTTTTTAACAGAAAAATAAAGGAGAAAAGCAGAATGCTACTTCTCAAATATTTTGAATTGTCAGACATCACCAAAGATGGAAACAGTTTTTCACTCACTTTTTAAAGTATCAAACTATGCTTTTATTTTCTCTTGTGTGGCTTATAAAATGCTAAGTGCTGCATCTCATATATCTCTCTGCATTTAGTTACAGAACAGCTGCCAAGGGCTCTATGTACCTCTGAAAAGGTGATGAAATTCCACTTTTTGAAATGACCTTTTGTTGCAAAAGACACTTAAATATTTTCTATCTTTCCCCCATATGAATGTTGAGATACCAGATAGAAATAGACTTTGCTTTGTACACTAGGTGCTTTTTTTCTCATCCTTTCTTCTTCCCTGTGATTCTGCCCAGTGAATAAGCACTTTGCTGAAGCAATTCAAGAAGTGCACTGAAATCAAACATTCTCCTGTCTCTCTAGTTCTTTTAAAAATAATAAGGGCTAGGTACATTTTTTTAATATGTTTTCATCTACTCGGATAAGCCAGCAATTTTTTTCCTGTGTTACAGCTGATTGCCTTGATTTTGGAGGTGTCAAGTGGGAGTTTGGGGAGTGGGTTTGCTTTATTATTCTTTTATGCCTCTAAAAGTCAGTTAATGGTAAAATTACATTTTTTTTTAATTTAAAAAAAAAAATTCTCAGTAGACGTTCAGGTAGTGAAGAATATCACCCTAAAAGGCCAGGCCCCATTTGAATCGTTCTTCAGTCCAATAAAAAGGCTCATAATCTCCTGAGATCCCATTTGACCCTAGTGTTTTTTCATTCATTCACAAAAAGAAAAAAATACAATCGTCATTCCACAGACAAGATAGTGTCAAAACATGGAGAAAAAGAGGTAAGTCATGTCAAAATGGTACAGGTAAACAAAAGGTAAAGTCTTCCACTCACCCTGAAAACAGCAGAAATCAAACTAAGTTAGAGATACGCACTGCTACACTAACCTTCCATCAAAGAGGACTGAAGACAGCAAATCACCCCTCACACACACAGTTACATCCTCTAAAATTTTAAAAGCTTAAGCTAAATATCTGCATTGAAAGAACATCAGTGTTTAGAATATTCATGGTTCTGATAATGTTATTTAAAGACCTTCCCCAGTAGCAAGACATAAAAACATATGACAGCTCCTGATGCGTTGCTGGCTGTAAAACAACTTTGATTACAATCCCTAGTATGTTTCCCACGTAATGTGATTTAGAAAACTGATAGGCAAACTTAATCTAGTACATATTTACTTCATTGAATATGTAATGCTAAAAACTACAAAAGGCAAACCTTGGGTAGCAAAATTCACATGACATTAAATACTGTTAGACAAAAAGTAAATTTTATACTTGAAGGATAGTTGTTTTTTCTAGTTCTGTTATTATAGACATTAAAGGCACACCACTACAACATGAATACATAAAAATTCAGTGTAAGTGAAGTTTAAGATCAGAGCAAACATCGGAATATTTTTTTTTTTCCAAAAGTAATTCTTTTTTAGACATAAATTTTCTCTTATTTTCACATCTACTAGAAGATTAGAATGTTCTTGCCTTCAGTGGTTGAGACTTCCCTACTTCCACAAGCAGAAATCAGCAATTGATATCCGTTCACTTGCTCATTTCTACCTAACTATAATATGATATGGAAGAGTAAAACTCCCAGAACACATCTTTCTTTTTGGCAGTACAAGCTATGTTTACGCTCATGAAAACCGTATAAAGAGATCTCTTACGGTGCTACACTCCTGTGCACTCAGTTAGGCTGCATCCTGTTCCTAAGTTAGCCTCGATACCTGCCTACTGGACTCCTTTCAAGCTGGGGTATTGGGAACAGAGATGTAGCATCTAAATGCATTTATATGACAATGTCACCTCCTCTTGTAAATTCCTTTTTCCAATGTATGTATGCCCAGTCTCTGTGCTTTCCCAAATTTCTTTCTGTAGCCCACTTAAGTCTTCTTACTCATTACATTCTCACACAATTTCTACCTCCATTTAACATAAAATATATTTGCTAGCTGCATACTTTTCATATTCCTCATTTTATTTCACACACACACACAGTTTTTTTCCCACTAAGTTGAACAGAAAGCTTACTGTTTTTTCAGGAAGATCACGCAGATATTAAGCAAATCTTGGAAGAGAGATTCTGCTAGTTCTTGTAGGCTTTGCAGAAATGTACATGTTTTACGAATGCACGTAGATAAGAACACTTTAGACTTTCCTATGCCTTCTGCAGAATTGTACCTGTTACATTCTTAACTTTCTGGGATTCATTTTCAGACTATGAAAATTGTTGCATTTATGCCAGTAAATAAACCATGCTGATTTATATAAGCTGATGAACCAGTTTATATCATCTCCTCAGTGGAGTCATCATCTCTGTTGCAAAGATGCTATTACTAAGAGACTTTCCCATAAGCAAGTTTTTAGTTTGTTCTGTAAAAAATGTTATTATTAATAATGCTTCTATGTTCAGTATAAGAATATAAAACAATCTAATATTCAGCATTTCTTAGCTTCTATATGGAGCTGGATGTTAAGGTTAACAAAGAAAATGTTTCCCAAAAATAGATAAAATGCATACTGCATGTGAGATTTTAGCCAAGACTTAGAAAAGGAAGAATGGATTCATTGTTTTGATTTCTTTTTTCTTGATTTTTTTGGATGCTGGCCAAAACACTGAAAGAGCAACTCTTGAGTCTCTCAGCCATGTTAGAAGTTGTTCCGCATAAATTTCTGAGACTAGGATCAATGTCTGAAACAGCCAACACCGCTAGCAGCATTGTGAATAAGTTGAAAACATGACATTTTGGGGTTTGAAAATATTTTTTTTACACCAGAGACATGTATATTGTGGTATATTTACGTACTACTCCTTTCTCATGTCATTTTAGGATCTCAAAGCAAGACCTACTATGTCTGCATTTACTAGAGATGAAAAAATGAAATCAAAATCAAAGCATGATGTGGGTGGGTGCAGCCATATTATAAGAAACTCAAAGTTACATTTCAGTTGAGATCAGAAGTTAAGGTACTCATGTTCAGACGCTCAGCTCCACAATGAGGAATAAGATTCACAGAAAAGAAAAGAAGCGTTCAGATATCTATCTAGGCTAACTCTCAGTAAAAGAATGTATTTTAAACAGCAAATTTAATGCTATCCTTCATTATACTTACACCATTTAAACTAAAAAGCCAAAAAAGCAGATAATTCACTCCAGGGTAACCACACTTCACAAGTGAACCTATTCTTTTTCAGGAATAATTGTGCTTGCTCTGTTCTGCCCCCTTCACCCCATTCAACTATGCCTCCTATGACCACTCAATTTGAAAATGCTACATTCTGGTATATTATCTGAGGAACAAAAATACTTTATCTGGGCTTACTGCTTTTATTCAACACCCAGAACAATCTATGTCTATTTCTTTAAGCTCCTTTGGATGTGAAAAAATATGGTTACATAAATCTTTGTAATCCTGAGGGGAGGATAGCACATAAAGAGTTTACTGGTGTTAGGATTAAGTCTAGTGTATTGCAGTGCAATTTTAATCTCCTAAAATCTACCTCACCATTCCAAGCTGTTTTGTGCTAGTAGATGAAGCTTTGGAAATAGGACACAGCTGGCAGCAGTGATAGAAACACACACTTAAAAAAGAAAAGAAAATGAAAAGAAAAAGAAAGAAAAGAAAGAATTGGTGAAACTGCTAATGAGCTGATTTAACACAGTGACTTGGACACTGGTTTTTTTATTAATTTAGAAATGACAGAAGTTAGAAGAAGCTCTTGTAACAGAAATCAGGAGGAAACAAAATCTCCAAAGTTTGAAACCAAGGAAGCTACAAATGCGGGCCAAAACCAGTCTAAAAATATTGTACAAGATGCAAGAGTCCTGCTTGGTTCTGAGATTCACTGATCCAAATGAATGTAACAGATGTGTCTTAGGTAACCAAGAAGAAATGAAAAACACCTCATGCTGAAATAAACTTTCTGTTCTCTCTTGAGAAAACTGTATGGAATGAAAACACTGCTGAAGCCATGTATTACTTGAGAGAAAAATGTAGAAAAAGGTTATTATCGGGCATATATCTAAAGAATTCTACAGTTCTACTACTTGAACTTGTGATTCCCCTGACAAATAGTTTTCTGTTGAGCAACATAAGGCCTCTGCTGAGTTTAAAGGTTCAAAAGGCCAAAAGTAGGGTAGCTCAGCAACTAATGCAAAGGCCAGACTGGGAGAGGTACTGCAGCATTGATTCTGAGCTCTGCAACCTGGGCTGAGTCACTTCACCTGCATAAGTCTCAGGTTTCTTTGGCACTGCTGTGTGTTCAGGAAAGCACATATAGTTACAACAAAATGTAAACATTTGTTTAAGGGCTATTGTGACCAATGGTATTTAAATATGTGATTAATTGATAACCTAATTAGGGCCTTAGACAGTAAATACAGATTACATGCTCATGCTGTATCTGGAAAAGAGAGTTCCCTTGCTCCTCTTCTGTGGCTGAAATCCCTAAGCCCATGGGCATCACACATTGAAACAAAAAATAATTGAGTAAATTCTTCCCCTTCTGCTCTGAAGTGATACTTAAATTTTGAACCAGAAACCACTGTTTTGAAAAGTTGTAAGTCTGAGTGCAATAAATTGTTAGACATCAGCACAAACTTTTGTATCTCCCTGGGACACTGTGAGTGCGATTTATTTTTTTCATTTTCTTTTTTTTTAAAAAAAAAGAAAAAAGAAGATGCATACTTTTCTATACTTGGGATCGTTCCATCTGCCTTTGTCGAGCTTTAAATATACTAGAGCTTGTTAAGAGCTAAATATGAGCTGTGATACACAGAATTATGTATATCTGATAAAGTTATGCAAATAATTCTGCATTCTACTGGTTCATCAGTATTTCAACTGTTAGGTAAGTTAAGTTTTAAGCATTTCCAGCACTGAAGAGAAATATTAGCAGAAAGTAATCATGGTACTGCAGAATCTAGAAGATAGTAAAATAACAGCATTTCTTTCTTATTTAGTAGTTTGCATTTCCAAAGCACTACACAATAATGAACAAATTAATCTAAGGCTTACACTGAATTTTACCGATAAGGACATTAAAGGCCTTTAGCAAATGTTTAATTGAAATAACTGCTGCACATTAATTCCAAGAAACTTGTTTTAGTATCATAGAGATTTAGCAAACACCTAATGAGAATGAACTCAATATGCCCCAGCGCACAGAATCCTGTGTGTGCTCTTCTTGAGTCTCAGCTAGCAAGAAACTGCTTTGAAATTACATCTTAGGAGCAAACGAGGGGCACATTAAGAACAGAAAGAACCTAATGATAAGCTGTCCCATAGAGTATGAGTAGAAACCATAGTCTTTAAGCCTGTCTTTTAGCTGAGAGCACAGTTTTCCATGGAGAAAAAAATTTCCCTTTATCCTTTCAGTAGTTCTGAATTGACTCCCAAATCCAAAGGTTTGCCCTCCCTAAAGCAAGAGTAACTGTCACCTATTTTTCCCCTCCAGGATAGTAAGTTAATTCCAATAACTCAGTAAAACCTGGCAGAGGATGGACTGTAACGAACCCAAAGGTTTTCTCAGAAAACTGTGTTTCAAAGAAAAGCATCACTGCTGCTCCTTCTGCATTCTGCTCTCTCCTGATGGGAATCTGAATCCTTTGGTCTCCCCACTAAACACCACTGTCATAGAAGAAATTTTTATTTTGATCTTCTGTTCTTCTCGCTCATTCAGTGTTGAACAACATGTCTGGCATTTAACCAATTGGTCTTTTTCCCCAGTAAAGATCACACGTAAAGAAAGAGGGTGTGACTCTTCACATCCAATTACATCCAAGTCATTTTTATATTGGAATAGTTTTGGCACATCTCAACCATTAGGACACTCCTTTTCCCAGCATGGGACAAAACTGATGTGTTTCTGAAATCAGTATCACTATAAATATTTCACTAGAAAAGAGAGGAAGGAAAAAAAAAATCTGAATATATCAAGAAAATTGGCCATTAAAATTTCCCTATAACATGCATATTCCCTTTAGCTAATGCATGGGCATAAGGTTTGCAGCCTAACTGTATGGCTGCCCAGCCTGAAGCATGGCACCTGGTTGCGTTATAATGGATGACTTCTCAAGAGTCCACAGAATCACAGAATACCAGGTTGGAAGGGACCTCAAAGATCATCTGGTCCAACCTTTCTTGGCAAAAGCACGGTCTAGACAAGATGGCCCAGCACCCTCTCCAGCCGAATCTTAAAAGCGTCCAGTGTTGGGGAATCCACCACTTCCCTGGGGAGATTATTCCAATGGCTGATTGTTCTCATTATGAAAAATTGCCCACTTGTGTCCAGTCAGAATCTCCCCAAGAATAACTTGTACCCATTACCCCTCGCATGTTCCATGTGACTCCTTGTAAGGAGGAAGTCTCCATCTTCTTTGTAGCCCCCCCTTAAAATACTGGAACATGGTGATAAGGTCTTCCCTCAGCCTTCTTTTCTCAAGGCTGAACAAACCCAGTTCTCTCAGCCTTTCCTCATACGGCAAGATTCTTTGATCATCTTTGTGGCCCTTCTCTGGACCCTCTCCAGCCTGTCCACATCTTTTTTGTATATGAGGGACCAAAACTGAACATAGTATTCCAGGTGTGGCCTAACAAGCGCTGAGTAGAGTAGGATAATGACTTCTTTATCTCTGCTGGCGATGACCTTGTTGATGCAACCCAGCATCCTGTTGGCTTTCTTTGTCGCAGCAGCAGCACACTGTTCACTCACATGGAGCTTGTTGTCCACCAGGACGCCCAGGTCTCTTTCCACAGAGCTGCTCCCCAGCTGGGTAGATCCCAGCCTGTGCCGCACTCCTGGATTATGTTTTCCCAGGTGCGAGACCTTACACTTGTCCTTGTTGAACTTCATAAGGTTCTTGTTAGCCCACTCTTCCAGCCTATCCAGGTCTTCCTGCAGGGTGGCTCTCCCTGCCAAAGTGTCCGCATCCCCACTCAGTTTGGTATAATTGGCAAACTTCATCAGGGTACACTTGATCCCATCATCCAGATTACCTAGGAGGGTATTAAACAGCGTTGGGCCCAATATCAATCCCTGGGGGGACCCCACTTGTGACAGGTTGCCAGTTTGAAAAGGGGTTATTTACCACCACCCTCTGGGTGCAGCCTGGCAGCCAGTTCCCCACCCACCGCACAGATCACTCGTCTAGACCATAACACATCAGTTTCTCTAGGAGAAGGCTGTAGCACACTGCATTGAAAGCCTTGGAGAAATCCAGGTAGACAACGTCCACCGCTTGCTCCACATCAACCAAGCAGGTTACTTTGTTGTGGAAGATGATCAGGTTTGTCACGCATGGTTTGCCTTTGGTGAATCTGTGCTGGCTTTTCCCAATCACGTGCTTCGTTTGACTTGCGATAGCCCGCAGGAGGATTCATTCCATAACTTTCCCAGGGACTGAAGTAAGACTGATGGGCCTATAATTTCCCAGATCCTCCTTTAAATCCTTCTTGTAGACGAGTGTGACATTAGACTTCTTCCAGTCTTCTGGGACATCCCCTGAACTCCACGACTTCTCAAGGATTATGGAGACCAGCCTTGCAATGACATCAGCCAGCTCTCTTAACACCCTCAGGTGGACAAAGTCAGGGCCCATCGATTTGTAGGGGTCAAGCTCCTGTAATAGTTCACATACCAACTCTTCCTTCACTGGGTGTCTCTTAACTGCGATGGTCTACCACCTTTGGCTTCCTCTGCAAGACAAGGTTAGGTCTCAGAAGTGTGTAATTCCATTACTGTGTTTTAGACTTCTTGTTCACCCCATTTCGGGGGACGGTCAGCAATATTTTGAGAGGGGAAGAAAAGGGAAGGCAGTTGGCAGAGCAATGGGTAAGGACTGGAGAGCAGGAGAGTGATGGACCACTTTTATGGAAAGAGAGTAGAATGGAAGACTATTATATTACCAGTGGAGGATGTCCTGCTGTTGCAAACTTGAAGTGCTTCTGAGATCCACCAATCTAAGTTTAGCCTACCTAAGCAATATTTTGCTGAATCCGTACCACATTCTCTGAATTATGTTTTTGCCTATCTCCCTTCAGGGTAACATCTTCACTTTCTTATTAAAAAAATAATGATAATATTTCAACAAGGGATTTGTATGTATGCAGATAATATGCTGAATTTCAATCTAACATCAATTGTCCTCAAATAAACATGCAGAAAAAATAAAAGAGTATGCTAAGAAGGGAAACAAAAAGTGAAACTGTTTAGAGAGTACGTAGGTGGCAGTCCATACAGAAATAAAGCTAGACATGGACTAGCTTATTCCAATATACTTGCCTTTAATATTTTATAATTTTTGTTATAAATTCATTTAATGAGTGTCATTTTACTTATTTACTAAATAAAGCTATACACGCTATGCATATCGGTCTATGCTTAGACAATCTATCAATGAAAATATAGATATACAGCTAAATGTACTCACTTTAAGGGCTTAAAGGAGAAAAAAAAAGTATAGCGTTCAGTTAGAGACTGACTGGATGGGTTTTCTGCAGGCCTTCCTAAATCCTTTCCAATTTCCTCAAAATCAGAACATAAGTACTTACCCTCATGCCCTCACCAAATAAAACTTATACCTAACATAACAGCAGAACTTACTAGGCAGACGTGAAGTGGATTAATTCCTCTCAGTAGATCTACAAATGCAAATGTTTGCCTTGGTTCTAGAGACATGAACATTTAAGTTACACTGCCTTGCATTATGTTAATAATTTCTATCCTAAATGAAGTCAGAGAAAGTATTTGTCACCAACTCCAATGGGACTCCAATTTCTTTAATATATTTAGCATATATAAAATTGACTGATTTCACTGAACAGAGTTCTTAAATCCATAATGAGTAATTTTATTTTCAACATTTTTATGAAAGGGGAAAAAGAAAAAAATCAGAGTATGTATGCATATTCATAAAACACTGCCACAGGAGAATTAAAACTGCATAAATTGTGAACAAATGTTCAATTGTGGGGTGGGGTTAAAGCAACTTCACATTAGTGAAATATCCTATGGTGGCTTTCATTATTGATTCTCTGTCAACATCATGTTAGCTCTTTCTAAATTAGTTCTGTGGCTTGAACTTGAAAAGATCGTGATGCAGAGTCCACAGGTTCATTCTAATCGTTGTTTTTCCTAGTGGACTGCACCACACCAACCTGTCACTCATCAAGATCATTTGTCTGTGAACAGACTTAATTAAACACCTCAAATCCAATTTCTTTGATCCTTTCCACTATTAAAAAAACCACACACACGCCATCGGCTATGAAGAGTTTTCTAAAGAAAACATGCATTGGCATTATTCTTTACTGTTGAAGAAATGGATAATTAAAAAAAAAGATTAATTAGGAGGGGAAAATAAAATAGTTCTAGAGACAACAAAGAATTTGTTAACTCCTAAATATTCAGTAGAAGATTAAAGAATGATTCACGGCACCTACACATCTCTTCCTTTTTTTTTTTCTCTCTCGTTGAAGATCTTCAATATGCAGTGCCGGCTTGACTTGAATATAAATTTTAAGTTACCTTGCTTCAGATTTAAACAGGTAATTGCATTATTTTTTGTGAAAGAGGTAAGCATTTTCAGCATCCTTTTTCATGACTTAAATATCCGACACATTGGTAGAAATGGTTAAAGTGAAAACACCTCAAATATAAATGTACAGTTTCGTAAGAATGATTCACAAGGTGCTTTTGCTTTCTATTCTTAACAAACATTCTTGCAATTTAAACATTATTTATTAAATTGTTCTCAAATTACATTCACTCATGTCTAGTCTTATAATTGCATTTGCAACGTCTCTTGCCTTTTAAAAAAAATCAGATCTTGCAGCTTTGTGACAGATTATTCTGCATTTGATGGGTATTCACTGCACCATCAACAAGTACAGTCTTCAATGTAGATTGCTGAGAATTATAATTTCAAAGCAACTCTTGATAATTAATTTATTAATAATGAATATCTCCTACATTGGGAAGTAAGTTATTTGTATTTTAGAAAATGCTGATTCTATAAGTGCTTTTATGAAAGAAAATTACTGGTTATAGCTGGTTTTATTATTGCAAGGTCTTGGTGGGCTTGGTGGGCTAATTCTCTCTTCTTGCTCTCAGTTACTGGCTAAGTAGTATTTTACTACTCTAAGTAAGGCTGTACTAACATGCACTAAATAAATACTCAGCCCAACCTCTAAATTTGGACTGCACTATGAAAATATATGTGGATTCATACCCTTCCCAAGAATAGCAATAGACAAGTTTGATTAGCTTGTTATTTTTTTGCTTTATCCATTTGGAGTTCAGGAATACAAAGTTTATGTCATAAGGTTTCAGATTTACTTTGAGCTTCTAAAGCAGTGTTCAAATATTGCCACAATGGGTTCTGTCATTAGAATTTAGATCCTTCACACTGTAAAAAACCTATAGGCTTATTTTCATGTTTGGTGCAGCAAGTAATGTAAGCTGCCTTAAAATACAATAGTAATCAATCTAGGAAAGACAAACACATCGAAAACAGTGCATGCATCTGAGCTGTGTAATGCCATGCTTGATACTTCTCTTCCATTGAGTTTGTATCACCTTTGAGAAATATAAAGTAACAGGATAGTGCCAAAAAAAGCAAACTAATGTAACATGATTGATCTCTGGTGTCAGGACAGCCAGACTTATCCCTGTGTCATTTCTAGGGTCAGATGAGAGACATTTCCTTTAACACTTGATAACATATTGTATCTCTATGGCTGCCATAACATCTGCCTTGTACAAATGCATACATTAGCTCTTTATAATACTAGTAAATCTTTCTGCATACAATAGTTTTATTAACCCTATGTGACACTGGGATTGCAAAAATAAATTAAAAAAAAAAACACAACCAAACACAAACCCAAAGTAAACAGTTCTTCTCAATACATTCTTTTATAAGAATGAAAAACACTCCCAGGAATAAGGGAACAGAAGTGCCTGAATTAGTCAAGATTCAAAGTACTATTGTACGTGATGGTTTGCTGCACACATGCAGTACAGTTTATTTGGTACCGAGAGAGATTGGACATTCGCATGTTTCAGATATGCTCTCTTGGCAGAAAGATTTGTGAATTTGAAGACTAAAAATAACCATGCTGAAAGTATCAGTCTGTTCTCTCTTGTGGTGACTATCACTCTTACTATTAATTTCTCCCATTCTTTAAATTCTACTTTACGTCACACCAATGTACATCTGAGCAGCATCACTGATATAAATGGAGTTACTCAGTATTCAGCATGATATGCTTGGCAACAGTATTTTATTTTTCTAACTGTTCTGATTCATTAAGCCTCCAAACATCAGTTCTCATTTTGGGGGAAGTATAATAAAGGGAAAGCAGAATCTTAAAAACTTTATCAGTTTGATAAGGCTCTAACTTACAAACCAAGTAGGTATGATGACAGTGCTGCCATCCTGCATAATAATAATAATATAGAAAAATGCCCCGAGTCAGACCAGTTGTCCATCTGTCCCACTATTCTGTCTCTGACATGTTCAGTGGGAGAAGATATTTACAGGCAGCACAGAAGCCTGGCCGCTTCCTCTGGTCCACTCTCCTTATATTTCCCCAGAACCCACAGCTGCAGTACTAGGGACGTCGGTGGGTACAACCTGTCCCAGTGCTTTCAGCGTGCTTTTATAGACCTGTTGTTCATGGATTTGTCCAAACCCTTTCTGGCCCTGCTGATACTGTCTGCATTTGCAATTTTCAGTGGCAGCAAATTCTCAAAGTTCCCTACCCCCAATATCTTGTGCTGAGGGATCTGGTGAACAGCTCTTCCACCATATTCAGCTTATGTACTGCCTTCATAATTTTGTAAGTTTTAGCTCATTACCTCCCCCACCCTAGCAGCAACTAAGTATTTCAAGCATCTGACCCAATACACTTCTGTCTTCAAACACATGCTTAACTACTCTGAGTTGGAACATGGGGATCAGAGCATTGAAAAAGAGCATTTATAAACATAGAAGGTCAACAACTAGATTTAAGCCCCATGACGAATCATATTCAGGGATAAAACCAAACATATAAAAACCAGCAAAACAGCCAGATGCTATATCAATCTATTATTTGTACTCATTATAACTCTTGTTATGCCAGTGTTAGTGCTTTACAGGCATTCAGAGACATCCTCTCTTGCAAACAGAGGATGCTTCCACATCACAGTCCAAATGGTGCTATTACAACTTGATGAGACATGCCCAAGCTCTGAAGTAGGCAATTCGTAACAAGAAGGATGCGAGTTACAACCCACCTTGCTGACATTGTGAAAAGGCTTAGGCAATTCGCATGTACTGAACTCCAGTGATGCCTGGCAGTACGAATGGCAGCTAGTTTAGAGAGAGCCAAACAAAAACTATGCTTTCAAGAGAAGATTTGCTAATGCGGTATTTTTTGTCCTCACATATTGCTGCCACAGTTGGGGCTCAGCAATTACCACCTTTACCTTATAATTTCATACCTTTTAAGCTCATCCTGACTCAAAAGATTTATCGCTCCTGTTTCAGACTTAGCATTAATAACGAAAAAGCAGTATAATTTTTGATCATATCAAAACAGCAGAGACAGGAGGGAAAAATCAATCTATAGATAAATTAAGATCAATTCAGTAAATGGGTGGTCTCAAGCTTGCCAATCCAGTAATAAGTTCCAGTTCAGGATCTTTTGTTCTGTAATTGCACTTGGAAACTTTTTCTGATTACCCAAGTAAGTACAGATCAATGTGTACAACAAGCATGACTTAAATGCCATAGTTTATGGTTTTAACAGGAGCAATAATTCCCACATTTAAGCTTTTTTGTCCACCAGAATAAGGACTGAGAGGTCAAGTTTCCTACATAGCTATTTTTTTCTATGCTACCCCTTGGGAAGACTTCAGAGTTTACTTTTTCTGTAATGCTAAGGATGATTAGAAATAGATAAAAGCCGTTCATGAGGACTTCATGATAAACTTCGCACATATATTTGTATATAAAATATTTTGTTTTCTCTTGACTTTGAGTCTGTTTCTCTTATTAACAATCCATTATGGAAATGACGTACAAATGTAACTGAAGTAGAAATCCCTTTATAGTACATTATACTTTATTGCTTACTAAGCTTTTAAGTATCTTTAGACAATGAAATTTTTATGTGGAGAATGTATTCATTTCATACAGTCTTTTTAGAAGCATTGTTGTTTCTTCACACAATTAAAAAAAAATCAAATTTATTTTAAAGTTTACTCTTCCTAAATTCCTAACGCATATGACAGAGATTTTCAGATTAGAAAATAGTACAGAGTTGATTTAATTACTATTCCAGTCTCTATATGGAACACAAGGTATATTTCAAAGTTTGAGGAATTGTAATATAAAAGTTATCATGATCAAAGCTGGAAAGTGGCATTAGATTTGATTCAATAAATCAGTGTTAAAAGAAGATAAAGAGAGCCCTGAGCAATACTGTAAATCCCATGTAGTCTCAAAATATTCCCATTTCAGATTACAATTATACTCATCTGTGTTATCTCTTATAAGAGCTACACAAACATAGCCCAGCCAGATATTGCTGTATTTTCTCTAATTATTACCAAATTGCCAACACAGATTATCCCCTGTATGTAGCAGCAAACCCTGTATATTTTTTCAAAATATCAGGCTTTTAGTCCTTTATCCTTAAAACGAATATGAGAAGGGTCTTTATGTTTGTTAGGTGTCTTACCAGTAAGTCTCCATGTTATTGCAAGGCATAATCACACACACGGAGTTTCAGAAGACAGGACTTTCTTGTGACAGATATTTCCAACGCCAGAAAGCAAAATGCAGCAACTTTTACTACTTCACAAGTCATCAGAAAACTTAGTGACAAATTATGTTACTGTACAAACTACAACTTTGTCTTAAAAACATTTTTAAATTATTGTAAATACATTTTTCTTTGTACGTTGAAGTGGCACATTTATGTGGTTCAACTGCTATTTATAAAATGTCACACCATTCTTAATCCCCCTATCTTCAAAGTGTTAGGATTTGATCTGTACTGAAAATAGTACAGGTCAAATTTTAGTTCGGAATATAGCTACAAACAGTTTGAGGTTATGTGCTAAGACCTGGAATGCACATTTTGCTCTGTTTCCAGACAGTGTGAATTGACATCATTCTACTGGATACTGAGGCAGTATTATGAGTACTTAATTGTTACAAGAGTCAAATGTAGTTAAATTCAGAAAAGACTCTCATCTGCCATTTCTCACTATCCCAAGCAAGTCCTATATATAGTCTATCATTAGAAGGTACTTAATAAAAAAATATCACATAGCATGTCTCTTGAATCAAACCATCGTAAATAACTTTTTTCAAGACAAACTAAGCAAACCTGCAGTTAAATAGACCGTTGTTCTGACCTCTTTATCAAGCAGTAACTGTACTTCAAAACAGAATCAACATGATTTCTTTTTCTTTTTCTTTTTTAAACAGTCTTACCCCACAATCTGCTAGAATTTTCTGACAAAAATCACCTAAAATAAACTGAGTGAGAACAGGGGAGAGGTGGCTAACACAGCCAACTCCGATTTCCATAAAGTATTCAACTGGGTCCAGTCACCAAAGGGTCTTAAATTAAGCTGACATACAATGAGAGGGAAGGTCCTCACAGGGATAACTAACTAAAAGAATAGAAACAAAGAGCTGCAATAAATGGTCAATTTTCTCAGTAAAGGGAAGGCACCAGTGGAATCCCACGGGGATCTGTGCTGGGGCCTCAGCTGCTTAACACATTCAGGAACGATCAGGAAAACAGAATGGAGAGGAGATTAAGTTTGCTACTGATGATAAGTTTTTCAGGGGAAGTAAAACAAAAGTTGACTGCAAAAAAGAGTTGCAGAAAGACTCTGTGGCACTGAGTGATTGAGGATAAAATGGCAGATGATGTTCAAACTAGACAAATGGAAAGTAATGAACTTGGCAAAAAAACAGTTCTTACTTTATGCAACTGGTGATTGATTCTGAATCAGCTACTACCAAAACCAAAAGAGATCTTAGGTTAAAATAATAGCCTTATAAACATCTCAGTTCAGTAGCTTAGGAATTATTATTAAACAGAGGAAAACCTCAGAAAATGTAATGCTACTGGGTAAAGTCAGTGTTGTGCCCACATCATGATTGTTATGTGGAGTTCTGGTCCTTTCATCTGAGAAAAAGCTTGCAGTAGAATTTGAAAAAAGGTTGACAAAAATTATCAAAGGTCACCAAATAACTTGCACAGAAGGAAGATATTTACAGGCTAGGACTCCCAGTCTAGAAAAGCATCAACCAAGAGACATCTAAAAATCATGACAGGCATGGAGGAGGTGAAAGACAACTCAGTTAGCTGCCTCTTCCACCATAATGACAAGACAGCCCCAAATATAAATTAGCAGGTGGAGGTTCACAGTTAAAAACCAGGCAGGCACTTCTTCACTTAATGCAAAGATGAACTGTGGAACTCCCTGACACAAGATATCGCGAATGCTAAAAACACGCATGGATTCACAAACTCTGGGAATCTGACAGGCCATTAAAACCAAAAAGCCTATCCCTGACTCCAGTAGCCCCTTTTCCTCAGAAGCCAGGAGAGCGTTCATCGGATTTACCACAAAGTGTCTCTTTCTCATATGCATTCATTTTTAGCCCATGCCTGAGCTGGGATACTGCCCAGTATGGGGCATTAGTCTAACCCATTATGCATATTTTTATGGGCTCTACAGACAGGATGTCAGTAGCCAAAACAGTGACCCATGTTCATAAATGCCAGAATCACAAGGGTACCAATTTAAAAATTCTATCTCAGTAGGACTAATTCCGAGTATGCAATATTAACCAGGCAGTCTGTCTATCTTCAGCAATTCTCCCTAGCTTTTGTTTTAAAAAGACATTTCTAGAAACAAACATGTTCGTTTTAGTGGACAGATTTCCATTCTGGTGGCAAAAAGAATTTTAAATGAGAAGCAAATAGTAATTCGCATACTAGCAATTTCACAGTCATCAGTAGGTTCAAAAGTCCTTTATAAAGGAAAGGAAGATTAATAATCTATTCTGCAGATGAGAGGAATAAACAGCAGAGCAAGCTGTACATAAATTCAGCCTTATATGCTGCTTCAGTGTTCTGTACATTGAGCAATGCAATCTCCTAGGACATACAGGAAAACTTCAGTCAGAGTTAGAACAGGGATTTTATTCCATACATTATAATAAAAGGGTTTTTTTCCTCCATTCAGTATGATTTATCCTGCAGTCTTACAGCTAGTCTGAACTGCAAGAAATGTGTCATAAAATTCTGAAATCTGTTTAAAAAGATAGAAGACAAAAAAGAAAACTGCATCTCAGTTCACCTATGCTAGTAACTATAATGAATTCAAGAGGTGTTAATAACAATTTCAGGTAAATTTGAAGTTTCCATTTACAAAAATGTGGGTGTTTTTTTTTTTTCCTTACCTCACGAACTGTAGTTAAAACATTTATCTGTCTTCCAGTTCTAAGAAGAGAAAACAAAGGCTACAGTCTTACAAAATAAGGGTGTATTTGATCTTGAAGATTGATCAAATTTTGTATACAGTTTTTAAAATCCTAGCAAATGTATTTTGTTTTAAGGAGTCCTGCTTTGAAACACTATGCATGATCTATAACTAAAATCTGTAAAATTGTTAACAGGTTTTATTTATTTATTTATTTAAATTCAAGACAAAACCACATTAATTGCACTAATGGTTTTAGGTTTTTTATCCTAATGTTGAGAATTTGATGATCTATGGAACTACATCTTATACAGTCTGTTCGCTTTACTGAAAAAGTTTACTTCTGTGATAAACAGAAATATAGGAAAAATTTGGTCATCCACCTGTATGCTGATCAGCTAAGACAGCTTCACAGCATAATCAGTTGTTGGTTGTGAGAATCCAAAAATAACAACTGAAGTTGAACATTTTGAACAATTCATGAATGTACCTCAGTAAATATTGAGAATTATTTCTCCTCAACTCCCGTTGCAAGATTTAAATTAATTAATTAAATAATAATTAAAAAAAAAATCCATAACCTCTGAAAAATTAGATGTGGCATTTAAATGCTATGGTTTGCTAAAAAGGGGCTGATAATGTTCTTCATCTCTGGCTCTTTTAAAGGGGCCAAAAAAGTCCAGCATAGTTCAGAATAGGAAAAAATCTCCCTGTCAGTCTATGAATTATAACTCATTCTGTTCAGCGTATCATCAAGCATTCAGATTCTTGATTTTAGGCTCCAGGCAATAGCTGTTCTATTGTTTGTAGTAACATTTCTAACTTCAGCTCCACTGATTTTACAACAGCACAATCAACAACTAGTATACTAAAAGTCCTGAAGAAAAACATCACAAATTTTGCATCAAAGTCATGTTAGGAACAGCATAAAAGTAATGGAATATATAATGAGAAACGAGCTGAATGTCAAGTATTTAACACCCAAATGCCTTTGGCTACCCAATGCACACCCCAATACAAGTTTGTAGGAATAGCAGGATAATAGCCAATGAAATTCTAATGTTGTAAAACCAGTATCTCCAAAGCAATAGCAAAAAGCTAACTTTGAGAGGTAAGCACAAACAAGAATGAACTAAGATGCCCTAGCATTTCCTTAACTTTGTAAAAGAAAATGATCAGGTAATCCTAACATGTAGTCTCATTAATATGCAGACTGTGCATAGATCAGTCAAACCTCTCTAAGCTTTGGCCACTGATCATCTCTGAGTTGTGATGATTCATTTTAAAGATCAAAGCGAATAGCTGCTTGAAGGAGCTCCAACTAAGTCCATTAACATTCCTCCTCCTGAGAATCTCTTTTTATACAAAGCTCAAAATGCAGCCAAAACCATCATTCATTCAGATGATCAACAGGATAGAAATTTATGAGATAACTGTTTAGGGGTTACAAAGATCAGTAAAGGAGGAAATGTATACTGCTCTCATACTAACACATTAAATATTAGAGAAGGATTCCAAACAGTTTGAAAACAGATGGTTATGCCAAAATTTTGCAGAGTAACAAGAATTTGTTGCATTGCTACCAGGAATTTAAATTTTACGTGCAAATCCTCATGAGGATTCATAAATGTACTCTACCTTTCTGTTGCTTCATTGCCCTCATTGGCATTAATTTGTGTTTTGTCCTGATATCTGAGCCTAAAAACTGACTGCAGATAAAAGATTAGAAGGGACAGAATTAGAGTTCCTTTACCGGCATTAACCCTGCCCTCAGCTTTGTGGTTTAACAAACACAGGCATGAGCAGGTTAATGAGTAGATACTCAGAATTTCCTTGCGCGCTCTAATACTTACTGTACAAAATTCAACTTGTGAGCTGAAGATATAATAATTAATTTTGTCATAGGTTTTTCTAGAGCACTCATCACTGTGGTATTTAAGTTATTCACAAAAAAATTAATTCATCTTCACGATGCTCCTTAAGGACAAGTAGGGCCAAAATTCTCAAAGTACTGAGTATTATATTATGATACAGCCAAAATTATATGTGAAATACAAGTTTCTGGTATTTTTTTTTTCCTGGATTCTAGATTTCAGAGGGGGGAGGTATTTTTTAAGGAAATGGAAACTTTAGATTCACTTCATGATCATCTGCCTCTTCATTACACAGAGTTAACTGACAGAAGTATTGTCTTTTTAAAATTTTCCCAGTCAAATTAGCAGGACCCACTCATCTTGACTGTGAACTCTTACTTTTCAAAGTAAAGAACATGGCACTTATTGGAAAAGAATGTGATATTAATGAGAGTACTTCAACTTATGAAAATAAAAATCTGTAGGATTTAAGTAATATAGCCAGGTGATTTGAGACACCATCCAACATCTGAATTAATATGGGTGATATATTATTTCACAGTAAAATTATTCATGCTAGTAGGAAATTAAATTGTCATAATATGATAAAATGTTAAAGAAACAATATCTCTTATCTACACCTACATATGTTGTATGAAATCACCAAGTAGTCATTTTTCATAGTGTTATCTATAACACATTCCACTCGATAGATGGAATAAAGTCATGTTGCTTATTTAGTACAAGTTACTGACTTCATTAACTTTAATATAAAGTCCTACCCCCCTCAATAAGTGAACAGTGAAGGAGTGCTAGAACAGCTGCTTAGTGACAGTGTTATTACAGAACACAGTTAAAGTAACTCTCTCTACCAAGATTCAATTTTATAAATGTATAGATTAATTCATTTAAGATTTAAGTGATTGTATAGTAAAAACTAAGTATTGCTTGTAAACCAAGTAGGAGTTCTCCATTTTCTGGCTTAATCAGGGGCTCGGGGAGCATATTATATAGAAATATACATTGGTCAGGAAGGTCAAATGCATTATCAGTTACACCTTGACAACAGGAAATGGCAACATCAAATATAAATACAGCCGAAAGTGAGGGATATGTGGGGGTTTTATCTTGGCTTGATATTATGTTGTATAAATAATGTAGAAGGTTCAGATCCCAATTCAGTTTTATCCGATAAGAGTATCTGAAGTGAATTGCCTATGGCATTGTGTATTACTGTCATACAGAAATGAACCACAGTGGAGATATCCGAGATGTTTAGATGTGTCAGTCCAGATTTTCATATACAGTAGTTGCAGATCATTGTTTACCACTCACCACCTGAAGTATTTTCTTGTTGTTAGCAAGATGGAACTATTTCAAATACTTGCAGAATAAAAATGGCTGATAAATATATCTTCTAGTGATCATTACTGTACCAGCTGAATAACTTATTTTTTCTGCCAAATTCAAGAACTTTGCCTAACTTGGAGATCCAGTAAACTAACTAAAAGTACACCTAACTAAGTAACTACAGTCCTTCAAGTCTTAGCATGAAGCATGAGCGTAAATGGAGACAAAAATCTCTCGCTGTTTCACAAACAGGTCCAACATCACTAGCAGACAGATAATCCTCCTTTTCCAGGAAGGTAAAAAAAAAATGAGCTGGTCTTAGAGATTTTTCACCAGCATTAAGATACTGGGATAGATATTCAAGGATGTTAAATGAGAGGCATTCACTTGGCCAAAATTAATTGCCTCTCCCCCTAAATTATCAGAACTTTAACCTGTATAAACAATTCATTGTTTTTCTTTACAGACCTGTAAATAAATTGGAGAAAATGTGAACAATGTCAGAACACTTTCTGCTCAACTTCAGGGAGACATGATTCAAAAGAACTGGTAATTGATTTAAAAGATAAAGTCCGGCATTCACAAATTCTCAGGAAAAATAATGCCATGTTCTGTCCTGTGCAAGTCTGTATATCCTAATTAAAAAATCTTGTCCGTGTACCTGAAATTAATGAACTTGCTCTGTACGAAATTGTCATTAAATGTATCTATAACATAACTTTTTCTTAAGTATAATTTTGCTAAAGAAACAAACGCACTGAAAGGCAAAACTCACAAAGTACTAAAGACAATGATGTGGGAGTTTTTCTTGGGTTTTGTAATTCAGGTGTTTTGTTAATGGCATTTTCCTACTGAAGGAATAAGTAGAATTAAATTGGGATTTGGAAGAGATGTGGAATAACATTTTGTTTTAAAGGGCTGTTTTCCAGTCCTTGTTAGAACAATTTAACATGGTCCTAATCTTGTTATTTTCTTCCTAATAACTAAAGCACTCACTGAAAATGTGAAAGAGCATGAAGGACTTTCAGCTTAAGGCATCTGTTAGTCAATCAGTTTTGCTTTACTAGGTAAACAACAGTCCCAATTTAAAAAAAAAAAAAGTTTATTTCTATGTTATAAACACCTCTTGAGAGAGCAAAGTTATCACTATGATTACATTTGACCTTTACTGCTTGAACTCCAGGGAAAATAATCACAATTCATAGACTTAATTAAAAATACACAATGCTGCAGAAAATTGAAAACTGTTTGAAAATAAAGAGAGAAAATTTTATTTGGTAAGTAAAGCTCCAGGTGCAGCTGGTTCTCAGACAAATAGAAACTTTTTAAAAATCCCTGCTGTTATAACTGTAGTAATAGTTAGTATTCTGCAATTTCCCAAATTTTCCAGTCTCTTGAATACTATGGTATAATCCTACTGTTAAAATTACATCTGTTGATAAACTAGATGTTCTATAGATTGGCCTGAAGTGTAAGGTGATATTTTGCAAATCTGATAGTTTTTTCCGCAATACCAAAACACTTGTGTGTATATATACACACACATAAAGATATATAGTTTGTATATGTCCACCTTGAAATGTAACCATTAGGTCTAATGTAGACCCCAAGGCAACACTAAAATAGCTGATTTGATCTCTCTTAAGAGATTTAAAATATATTAATAGAATTATCTATTTGCCCACTTGAGGAGGCTTCTGATTCTTTTATAACACTTTTATAATACTTTTATAACAGTACTTTAGCATTCATTGCTTATTATAAACAGACAGAAGAGCTACAGCCAAAGGGCTTAGTCAGAATTGGGATCTCAATAATGATATTCACTAAATAAACCAGAGATGGTGCCTGTCAAGGAAATTTATAACTGCATATTATATGTGTGCATTATATCAATGCGCAGCATACTCATAGGACTCTAATGAGGAAGTAAACAACACTGAGGGTCAGATCAGAGGGCTGCAACATTCTGCTCTCTACAGGGAAAATAAGGGTTGAATTAAATCCTCTGTTGGAAGCACTGCCACAGGTAGGGATGTATTTTACTCTTTAGACATATAAGCTGTTCTGGAAAACCATTTCCCAGCTTATTGTCACAGAGGTCTTCTATTGATCACAGCAAAACAACGCTGTGATTGATCCTTCTTGTCTGTAGTATTTCCAATATGCTCATAAACTAAAAGTCTAGGTACCATTTATGTGGAAGTTAATGGGACAGTATGCTTGAGCGTAGGTTACTCATACGTACAGTTTTATAGAACAGAGTCCAACCTCTTTATGTCTACTGGTTTTACTGCAAAGGATCAGCAGACTACTTAAACAGTATTGCACATAAAAATATTGCTTGATAAACCTATCACAATATATACACATCTCCATTGAATCACACTGATTTTATACGTTTTTCCGTCCTGGCCTTAGGAGTATAGTAGCTGTCGTATTTATCACCTCAGTGCTCAATGCCATCTTCTGTTATTTCAAGCCTTACCTCCTTTTCTAGCAGGCTGTGTTCCAGGTCCTATATTTATGCTTGTCCTTGAGCTTCACGGTGACAACTGGGAGGCCTTTATTCCTCTTAAGAATTTAGCTCTCCTGTTGACACATGTTCTATGCAAACATGCAATCTCTTCTCTACATAAAATCAGTCTTTGCCTGACAGAGTATACCACATTAGCATGTAACTCAAAAAGAAGTGGAAATTTAGCAAGGAAAGGAGGACAGAAAAAACAACAGTAAAACTGGTACTTGCCAAGACAACAGAACAAAGTTTGTACGCTATGTAGTCAGCACCAAAGCAACTGCTTTACTCTGACACGTCTTGTGAAACCTGTACTTAGTTGTCTGAAACTGATGTACATACACACTTCTCTGCCTTTCTGCTACCATGAACCATTTTACTGAGAGTCATAAACTTCCCGATAGGTCTGCCACATCAAATGTTGCTAGAAGATAGGACAAACCATCTCCATCAGCAGTGTAAGGCTGATGTCTTTCTCAAAACCTCCACTTTGTGTGATACCTCAGGCAACAAGGTTAAGAAAATTGATTTTACATTGAAAAGCCATCTTCTTGTTAAGTGAAAGGAAGGAATACAGGAAAAAAGGAATAAAAATTAGCTAATATTTGCCAACATTAATGATGAAGAGGACACAGAAAATTAAGTGAAGTAGTTATGCAAGTAGCATTATCTAGAATTGATTCTGAAGGAATGACAATGTATTTTTCTATATGTTACTGATGATCCACTCATTGGATGTGTGTAATGTCCTCATGCATCTACCTGCATTAATGCACACTTGAAACATGAAAAAGCAACACCTACTACAAACCATAGGTGCAGCACAGCTTTGATTTGAACGGGAAGGGGCAAGGCAGCCATGACTTCATTTAAGTTATGCAAAATTATATATGGCTTCAGGCACTACCAATTAGCCAGTGAATGAGAGGCCCTTTAATTTCTTTCACTCTATTCCTCAGAAATCCACCCTTGTAAATACACTTGAAGCAAAGAGAGTGTAGAAAATTAAGCTAAAGGATGGAAGGATGAACTGTGCAGAGAAAAAGAATAACACTGAAGTCAACATGGAGCAGAACTGTCTGCAATTTTACCATAAGTTAATGTTTTTTACTGAATGAAGCACTCCTTGTAATTTGAGGTCTGTTATTCCAACCATATATCAACTCTTGAAGAAGTTACAGAAATGATGGGAATTACGGTCATACTTAATTCTCCCCTGAAGCAAACTCCTTCACTTTTAAAAGTTAAATCTATAGGTGAAAAAACACTTCTCCACAGCACTAGTTTCATTTGTTTGTTAATTTATTTCACTGTCTTTTTTTTTTTCCAGTAAAATCATATCTGTTCTAAAATAAAATTAAATAAAACTCACTGTCACAATCTGTTTTTCACAAACTGGATATGATGAGGAACCCAAATATTCCTGTTACCCATGAATAAACTCTGGGAACTGGAAAACAGTCTCAGATTTTCTCTGCAGCATTAAGTCAATTTGAAGCGATATTCAGCTGTATTCTGTGGAACTGATGAATTTTTCAGGGAAAGTAATGTATATGTTTTCAGTGTGTTTGTTTTTCTTGTAAAATAGAAACAGCAGTCCATTCACCAAGCACAAACTATGATTCTTATGACAGTTCCAGTCTAAAACAGATTGTGGGGTGGACAGACAGAAAGGACAGAAGAACATCTAATGTGAAGAATTCTCTCCCAAGCAGCAATGGACAATGCCTAGATGTGCATATGCTATTACTAAAATGGCTGGAAGAAACATCAGCTGTAGAACTGACTAACATTGGGCCAGAAAACCATCATTTATGGTACCTTCACTGTTTGGAAAACAATATTTGGAATTTAGAATGAAATCAAAATACATATATTTTATCAGCAATGAATCTTGAGCAGACTTCCAAACAGTGTAAGCAAAGAAATGTTTCAATGAATGTTCAGTTAAAGCTCTGAATCTGAATTTCAGTTTGACTGTCTTCACACTGCTGGTCTTAATTTTTAATACACTTCTAGTTAAGAAGACAGTTAAGAGGAATTCTATAGCATTGGTGAATGTTAAAAAAAAAAAGTATATCTGGAAAGTGAATCTTTAGTTAATAATTTTTCTTGTATTATAAACTTAGTTCTAAAAGAATGGTCATCCTTTGATGCAGAGAAACTTACTTGTTGACCTACAAGGCCAAACCTGTTTACTCGCAACAAATTATGAGCAGATAGTCTTTGCTCATAATGAGCTGTATGCATACACATAATCTGCATATTAAGTATTATTCAGAAATAACTTTTTAAAATGTGAGTTCTATACAAATCAGCCTACAAGGAATAAAATATTGATTAAATACTTATCTCTAATAATTCACTGGGAGGGGTTTATTAGTTGTTACCTACCTTTTTTCAGCCTTTAATCTGATACCATACCTGTGACAAAGGGATTCATAGCAAAATGTTGCTGCAGTTGCTTCTTTTAAAACTCACCTAATTATTACTTCCAAACTTCTTCCCTTTCTGAAGACTCAAGGAAGCCTCTCTTCATCTCCTGCAAGCTCAGCCGAAGAGTGTGACAAAGCTATGCTCCTGGAAAGAAGATGACAGATGAAGACAATTTTATTCAGATTTGAAACATGAAGTTGGGCTTGCAACAGAGCTCCAACATACAACAAATGTGTTCAAAGCAGTCATTTTAAAAGTAAATGCAAGTCACTGTTCTAATACAATCACTTCAACATTAAACAGCATTGTTTAATCAGAGCAATAATGGTATTTGTGACCCTCCAGATTCTGCAGCAACTTCCACTTCTGGATTGCCTTTCATGTTAAAAATACTTGCTTCTAATAATAGCGAAATATAATAAATATTTAGTAAGAATAGAAAAGCAATGTATAGGAGCGAGGCACACTATAAATAAAGATTCTATAGCAGAAATCTTTTTTTCACTGAGAAAATATCAAGGAAAAAAATAACATCTGTTCTATGTTCTACCAGGCTAAATCTACTATAACTCAATGTGATTTACACCAGTGCAGCTGCAACATCAAAGTCTCCTTCTCTACTACTTCATAACATGGACTGTGTCCATTAATTACTAGATTTGGACTTGGGCTTAAGAAACATCAGTTTATACAAATTTTGAAAGCCAAGGTATTGTCTGGAAAGGGATTCTCTTGCATTAATATATTTATACAACATAGATTAACTAGATCGACAATATCTGCAAGATATTGAAAAATGAATAAAGTGATTATTAACATATACTACTTGTCTAGGAACTGCGGATCAGGCTACTTTGCAATTCCCTTCTACATAGAAAAAAATTCAAGCTTTGTTTACATTTGCACCATGGTATAAATTTTTTTGTATGCATTAGAATACTCTGTTCTTCATGCTGTGAAAAATAAATATATTCAGAACAGCTGCAAAACTTTGAAAAGAATTATTGTCTTAAAGCTGGCACTGATTTCAAGCAGATAGAGCATTCATTATTTCATCTAACAACATGCATAGCTAAGGATCAGGAAAAAAACAACCAGATAAATATTCCAAATGCATTACTATATTTCAGCACCCGATTTTGGTGAAAAAATAGCATGTAGGTTCATCTACATCAGAAAGCATACATAGTGATATGTAGGAAAAATGAATTCAATAAACAGAATGTGGGAACCGTCTATTTTGGTCATCTTAACTTAGATAAGCTTATTTGGCAGGCAAAAAAATTATGCAGCTTTCACTAAGATGTCAAGTTGTAGCATGTGCTCTGCTGGTAATGACTGGAATACATCAAGGTGTAGGGACTGGCTTTTCCTCTCCTTAATTTCAGTCAGTCCCACAAAGACAAAAATATTGTCTGCTTGTTTTGCCAAATGATACTTGTCTTGTTACCATTGAACAATAATTAAATTTCATTCAGAAATAACATTTGGGTGGCTGCCCAATATAGATTGCTTCTTCCTGGATACACTTTCATAAAATGATATATAAAAAGCTATGGGTCTTGTATCAAGACTGTTCCCTGTTGAGACTAAGGGACAGACCTTTGGACAATACCAGAGATGCTAAAAGAAAACAAAGACTGAAAGACATTTGCACCACAATTGCCTTTAGCAACCTAAACCTGACTCCTGTTTGTGTAGGTCTTGTCATCTTGCTTCTCTTACAGGTGTTAAGAGGTCCAGAAAATACAGAATTAAAATTGCTTTTGCCCCAGCCAAGGAAATCCATCAACATCACCTCTTACAAATAGCTGGGGCAGAGGTGGCAAAAGAATCATACAATCATAGAATGGTTTGGGTTGGAAAGGACCTTTAAAGGTCACCTAGTCCAACCCCCCTGCAATGAGCAGGGACATCTTCAACTACATCAGGTTGCCCAGAGCCCCGTCCAACTCGACCTTGAATATTTCCAGGGATGGGGCACCTACCACCTCTCTGGGAAACCTGTGCCAGTATTTCACCACCCTCATCATAAAAAATTTCTGCCTAATGTCTACTCTGAATCTACTCTCTTTTAGTTTAAAACCATTACCCCTTGTCCTATCACAACAGGCCCTGCTAAAAAGTTTGTCCCAGTCTTTCTTATAAGCCCCCTTTATGTACTGGAAGGCCGCAATAAGGTCTCCCTGGAGCTTTCTCTTCTCCAGGCTGAACAACTCCAACTGTCTCAGCCATTCCTCACAGGAGAGGTGTCCAGCCCTCTGAGCATTTTTGTGGCCCTCCTCTGGACCCACTCCAACAGGTCCATGACTTTCCTGTGCTGAGGACCCCAGAGCTGGACACAGTACTGTGGGTGGGGTCTTACCAGCACGGAGTAGAGGGGCAGAATCCCCTCCCTTGACCTGCTGGCCACATGCTTTTGGTGCAGCCCAGGATATGGTTGGCTTTCTGGGCTGCAAGCACACATTGTCAGTTCATGTCCAGCTTTTCATCCGTCAGTACCCCCAAGTCCTTGTCTGCAGGGCTGCTCTCAATCCACTCATCCCCCAGCCTGTATTGATACCAGGAGTTGCCCAACCCAGGTAAAGGACCTTGCACTTGGCCTTGTTGAACCTCATGAGGTTCACATGGGTCCATTTCTTGAGATTGTCCAGGTCTCCCTGGATGGCATCCTGTCTCTTAGGCATGTCAACCACAGCACTCAGCTTGGTGTCATCTGCAAACTTGCTGAGGGTGCGCTCAATCCCACTATGTCGTTGATGAAGATATTAAATAGTAGTGGTCCCAATATGGACCCATGAGGGATACCACTCATCACTGATCTCCATCTGGACGTTGGGCTGTTGACCACTACCCTCTGGATGCAACCATTTAACCAGTTCCTCACCCACCAAACAGTCCATCCATCAAATCCATATCTCTCCAATTTAGAGAGAAGGATGTTGTGGTGAAGTGTGTCAAAGGCCTTAAAGAAGTCCAGATAGATGACATCTGTAGCTCTTCCCTTGTCCACTAAAGTAGTCACTCCATCTTAGAAGGCAACTGGGTAGGTCAGACAAGACTTGCCCTTGGTGAAGCCATGCTGGCTGTCTCAAATCACCTCCATGTCCTCCATTTGCCTTAGCATAGCTACTTGGAGGATCTGTTGCACGATCTTCCCAGGCACAGAGGTGAGGTTGACAGGTTGGTAGTTTCAAGGGTCTTCCTTTCTACCCTTTTTAAGAACAACTTGATGACTTTATAAATGAAAGGCTTCTCTTAAGAACTTTCATAATACCTTGCTTAAACTATTTCCAAAAAGCATTTCTTAATTTTAGCTTGAAATGGAATTTCATTTAAAAAATAATGGAAAAGAAAAGGTCAAATTAACAAATTTGAAAATTCATTTTTATGTTGAATTCTCTAAGTCTGAAATGATACATTAGAGATTATTTGTAAATTTTTTCTGTTTCAAACCTCCGAACACATCCATTTAACCACCAACCCCCAATCAATTTTTCCACTCACGTCTACTTCCAATGCAATTTCCTAGAGGTCAGCTTAGACATATATATAATATATATCATTTTAACCTGAGCAACAAACTATAAGACACAAAACTGCTAGTGGAGCTAGTAATTTCTCTCTACAATTGACCTTTCAGTCCTCCATCTATTTCATATTTCTGTTTAATCACATCACCAGGGTTATTCTCACTCAGCTACTCTCTATGTATGTTGTAGCTTTTATCAAATTTTTACCATGGTTCTTTTCAAATCAAGGCTGACAAAGTTCACTTTTATAAAAGTATTCCTGAATTTTTCATCAGATTTAAAAATGACAAGATCCCACCATACTCAGAAGTGGTATATGTTTTGCTATACTATGGTCAGTTTTAAGCTAATTGGGCTAGTTGCAGTTTCAAAAACACAGAAATG
This sequence comes from Haliaeetus albicilla, assembly GCF_947461875.1. Taxonomy (NCBI): domain Eukaryota; kingdom Metazoa; phylum Chordata; class Aves; order Accipitriformes; family Accipitridae; genus Haliaeetus; species Haliaeetus albicilla. Next base: position 5,874,746 of record NC_091505.1, on the reverse strand, counting down.
GAAAGAATTAAACTGATTGCTGCTGAGTTGGCCATTATTTCTCCATAAAAAAACCAATAAAGGAATGACAGTTTTAATATGAACGTTTAAGAAATAATTCAAAATAAAACTTGAAGTATTTTTGCTTGTGGTAACAGAAAACCATTTTGCATCTATTAGGAAACATTATCACAGGTGGCATGGGAGGAAAGAATCCAAACATAGCTTAACTCCACTACAAAGAAGTTGACCAACACTGTCTTTTTATCCTCCAGCAGAAATGCTATGTTTAAAGACCTGTGCTCAAAAATAGAAGATTGGAACTTAAATTAGAGAACCTATAACAATATATTTTATAAATTTGCCAAGTATGGATGCCAAGTATGGATTAGCACTGATTAAAGTGGTAGCTTACACTAAACATGACATTGTATAATCACAGGAGCAGTTATATAATTTTTCTTAGATATTATTACACATCTCAATTTCATCACTTGCCTTCAGTGAGGAAGTAAAATACCTTTTACAAAAGGAGATACCATTCAGCTTCGCTGACTGTGCAAAGATGAAAGTAATTTTTAGAGAAGTAATCAAGAAACACGATAGCTGTTTGCCTGCAGGTTTTCCTTAGCCTTCTACCAGCATGACCATTTCTCCTGTATAATATGTACCCTGGTATCAGAATGTATCGATGTTTGTCTTCCACTTGTCAAGAATATATCCATATGTCAATATGCTCATTTTAAAATAGGTATATTTATTAATAACTTATTTTTATTATACTAAGGCTGTCTTATAGCAAATAGGTGCATATATACAAATCGGAAATGATCATGCAGTACCCTGGGTGAACTGGCAGCAGTTCAGGGATCCACAGTAGAAAAGTCATGTTCAAATATGACTCTTTCTTAGGGCTTCTGCCCTGGACTGTAACTAGGAAACCCAGTTCCTAGTTCCAATTCAAGTCAGTCTGTATTTATATGTAAAAGCTATCCTCTATATGCATTTAGAGGCCAATCACAATATTTTTTTAAGTTTAATAATCCCTTATCTAAAAAAAAATAATTCTATAAGCTATCAGAAAACTGTTCTGTTTGGTACTGCTGGTTCTTTTTCCAGAAAAAGCCACATTTTCATTGAAACAAAACAACAAAACAATCAACCTGAAAACCCAACAGTTGAAAACTTCTTGCAAATTATGAAAAGCAGTTATTTTCTATAGAAAATACTTATTTTCACATTAAGTGGTTTTTATCCAAAGTTCAAGCATCTTTCAAAACACAACAGAAGGATAATTTGGCCAGCACTACTGAGGATGCTTTTTAATAGACACAAGTGTAGGTTCACAGCAGTGAGAGAAGAAACGAGCCCTATGTCCACAAATAACTCAAAGGAGGATTTCTCAGTAAATTCTGATTCAGGAACTGTCAAGTGTATTCCCACACACTTTGTTAGTCCATAGTATAGAAAACTGTCCAAACTGAAGCCCACAGTGTAAACAATTCCCCTTTTAACTTTCTAGCTTTAAACTAGTAATTCTTCATTTATAACTTGGTCATTTACTAGGTAAGGTGTCTTATTTTACATTAACTTTCATGATTTTCCAATAAATACTGTAAAGCAGTTTGATTAACATTTTTGAGGGGGAAAATCTGAATTTGAAGAGTTATTGTTCTGGAAACCTTGAGGTTTCTTGCAGTAGCACAATATTTCTACCGTATGTTTTGCTTCCTTTGCTGCAAATAGGGACCAGGTTGCTGTGGCAACTGAGTTACAGGATGACTACAGACCCGTGTTTGCCGACACTATGCAGCGACATTACTGTCCTCCTTGAAGGAAGAGTGCCATATATTACATTTCAATTGTTTAACAGAGGGTTCATTTTGACTCTGCAGTTGAGTTGTCATCTTGCTTGTATTTACATCTTCTTAAAGGTCTGAAAAAGTCCCAGGAGCCAGCTGTCATGATAACACCCTGGCAGTGGGGTCAATTAGATATTTGTTCCTGAATGTAAGCGGGACAGTAAAATTAAGGTAAATGAGGTCCTATCCTAGGAGAAGGTTTGCTCTATAGTACAGATCTGATAAAACTGGCTTCATACTTTTATTTTTTTTTTATTTTATTGTACTTCTGCAGGTATCAATTTAAAGGACAAAGTGGGGTTATAGTTGGACACTCCACAGGCTTACAAATACCATGGCATAAAGGAATTCACGCAGAAATTTCAGCAGCCTTACAAGTCTGCTACGTGGTGGGTCACCTGACAAGTCGATAATTAAACTGAGGTACACACCCACAAAAATCCCATTTAACATTACCCAAGGATATTTCCACTTTATTCTTTAGGAAGAACTAGAAATTAAAACTGTTCCTACAGATAAAAGAGGCCAAGAGAATCAAAGTGAAAATGATATATAGATTAGTGTCTGCTCTTCTGAAAACTTCCATTCATAGGCCATGAACATGAAAAAGTGTATCAGTTATCTCAGATAAGAGAACTCCTGAGCTGCTTCTAGGCATGACCCAGGCTGGGCACTACTAGCCTTCAGACATCGATCATAAGCCAAAGAGATCTTGGTAAGTCTTCATTACCCTATTACATCAGCAGCTTTTCAGTTACAGTGCATAAGGTAGATAAATAGGAAGAGTCTCACATAAGTTTTTGAAGAAAACATGGCTTTCCACTGGACTGATGACCTGCACCTCCTTGTGAAGTCAACATTTAGAAGCTGCAAGTTAGGCAGTTGGTACCCAGGCAGTTTGGTAATTGCCATCCACTGGCGAATTCCCCAAACAGAGCAAGTTTCAGGCTAACCTGACTGTTCAATCACATACGTGCTTGATAAAGTACTCAAAAATACAAGAACTAAACTTAAGAAGAAAGATGGAAAATACCCTCCAATTTAGGATGATTAATTAACTTCCTTGTGCGATGTCAGGAAAGGAAGTTCACTCTTCTTTCTGTTCCCGGGTTTCCCTTTAACAGCTCTCAAAGTCCTTCCTTCATCATATTACCTTCATTTTATATATACACTGCCCAACAACATATCACATATTAATATGAAGCTTCAGGACAAAATCCGAACCTCTCTGAAGTTAATAAGTGTTTTATCACTCAGCTTTTTAGGGCCATAATTTAATTGCTGGAAAAGGTAAGGCCAGTCTAGAGAATATGCAGGTGCCATCACTGTAACTAATGTTACCAAGGTAAACAAAATCCTGAAAATAACTTATTATTAACACTGTTAACCTAACATTCCTTTAGCTCAAAAAAGGGCTTGTCTTCATTAAAATTGCATCCAAATATCACTTATCAAATTGGCAGATCTCATTAGTTAGATTTCGCCTTTAAAATCTAATCAGTATCTTAGTCCCAAATCATTTTTATGCTCCTTGCTCATTACAAAAACTGCTATTTTCAACTTAATCAGTTTTACTACTTAGTTATATCTTGTTAGACATGAAAAATCTGTGAGAGTGGGGTAGTCTATTAAAGAAAACATTAAACATAGAGCTTGGTTTCTGAGAAATAAGGTGCTCCACAGGACTCCTAAGACAAGAGACTGATGGAAACATCATCCTCACAGAAATTTAGGAACTATACCTTGCAATATATTATTAGGCTTAAAATGCACTATGTTTAAAAAAGCTCTCACATTCATTCAAGTGGAGTTATTGCCAGTGTATAATTAGTCTCACACCTATCTCTCCTGTGTGCAAACCTCCTAAATCTACAAGAGTAGCATTCAAACCTCAGGTTTGCATTCACACCAAAGGCTGATCACTTATCAGCTCTACCGAGATGGGCAGGGGGCGGTGGGGGAGAGCAAACCACAAACACAAAAAACATTCAAGATTTTTTTGAGGTGACAGACATGACAGCAATGAACAAAATCCCACTGTTATCTCATGTTTGTTTGAAGGTTATGAGTTTGCTCAGCCAAGTTGAAATTACCGTGAAAACCCAATGAAACAAATTTTGTAAGAAATACGTAACTACATTACAAAGCAAATCTCTATTACTATGTTTTGGTGTTCCTTTGATTGTATGGATACATCGCAAAGGCTGACCACAATATTTTTGTTTCACAGCAAAAAGAAATTGATTTTTGTTCAGTTTTAAGTCATGGTTCAGTTCAGTTCACCTTGTATAAGAGAAATGAAAGTAAACCACAGAGATGATCAATGCAAAAACTGAAACCTCACAATGATACTGTGGAGAAAACATTATTCAAATTCAAGTCAGTCTGAGCTAAGAGTGATACTAGGTCCATCAAGCTCAAGGCCAAGATTTTAGATAATGAGATGCCAAATGCTCAAGTTGCAACTTTTTAAAAAGACTGTTTTTGAAAAGCACCAAGGGTTAGGTGAAAAAAAAAAATCAGGGTTCTACAAGTTGCTTTCAGTTCATCACCCACAGACTGAAACACTCTACGTCAGTTCTTTTATTTAAACCACGGCTTACGTGTCCAGCTGTCTGAGCTGGACTCTCAGTAGCAGTGTTAGGAACACTGCATTTGAACTGAACATCAAACTTGGGTCCTGGCTTCTAGTATGTTAAGGAGAAAGCCATACACCATTAAACCTAAACTAGGACCAAGGCTGAGTCCTAACGCACCATCCATCCACACTGCAGCTGCCTGGGTCCTCTTGGTCTCTAACCATTTCTCAAAGCTCTTTCTGAGCACTGGTCCAGCAGAAGCTAGACACTCAGAATCTGCGCTCGGAGGGTGTCCTAAGTGAGGATTAAAATGATGGGTGTCTTTAGTCCATCTGATAGCTTAAACGATCCCTGAGTGCTAGCTTGGGTCAACTTGTTTGATTTTCCTCTGAAACAGACTGAAAGCTTTCAAAACAGTCCCCACGACACAGCTGAAGGTGGTGACCAAAGGCTGTGAGGACAGGAAACTACACAAGGCTATTCTCATATAGCTACCGTCTCCAAAGCATACACTGCATGATAAGAAATTTAGGAACCAAATTACCAGAAGTCAGGGTATGTGGTACCAAAGTCTCCTCTCTCTTTAGCTACCACAGCTACCTAACATCGGGCTCCATCTACTGCTTGTACTGGGTCAGCGTGCATTTAGTGAGACTGCACTGCTATTTTGAACACAACAGCAGTTCAGGACATTTGCCCAGCTCAGGCCCAATCTAAACTATAAAACAGGAATAGATTTGCAAGTTCATACTAACAAGAATGCTAATGTCTCATCTTTGGCAACTGCCTTCTCCAACCAAATCTTTCATGTTCTAGGAAGTAATGCATTTTCCTCAGTATCACTGTACAGAAACCAGGAAAACACTAGCATTAAAATATCACTTCCAAAGGGTAGAATAAACTAGGCCACAGTACTGCTTGAATACAGGTGAAAACGAGCACAATATAATATTTAGATACGTAAGAGATACTGCTGATGTGTCTGCTGCTCAGAGAAAATTTACGGCACAAACATTGTATGAATCAGTGTGATGGCTGGTGTCAGCTACAAATATCATCTGCATATCATGCACCTACCACATGCAAAATACTCCCGCAATGATCTTATTAAGGAGGCTGCGCCATACATCAAAAGAATGTTATACCTACAGCAGCCCGTAGGTACTAAAAAATGCCCTTCCTGCTTATTTAGTACACAGTGAAAAATGACACACTTGTGGGTAAACTTGCTTGTTAATTTTGACAGATAATTCAGAATACATGCTTGATACCACAACTTAAGTATCTGAATGAAAGCTGTAGAAATAGAAATATTCCAAATGTTAGTGAAAAAGAAAGAGAGAAAGGGAGAGGAACAGAGATGACAATTATTGAGCTACATAGAGTTTTAGATGGGTAATAATTAACTTGGTGGTGAGTAGCTGAGATGAGTGGTAGAAAAATCTCACAAGCTTTCTTGAGTAGTATCTAAAAATATCTGGGTCTGAAACAGAAGAGAAACTTTTTCAACAATTACTTCTGAGTTTCCTTCTTCCATCCTTTGGGGAAGAACCAACTTCTCCTATGTACTTTAGCATCTAAAAAGCAAAAGAAACTATGCACATAAACACACAAGAATTCAGGACTAACTTGTACTTGTTCACGGCCTTGAGTAGATCAGCGTTCACTAAGATGGGATAAAACCAAAGAGAGGAATTCCGAAAAAGTTTCATCTCAAAAAGACACAATCCTAGAGCTGCCTTATATGGCTGAGATCATGCCTAGCTCAGTACCTTCAAGCAACATGGATATTCCTCTCCATTTGTAGCTAAGATCCTATGCACAGCATAGGGCACAGCTTAATTTCCTGGACAGGGTAGAGCATACCCTTTGAATATCCACATATCAGCATAGCCCTTTGAATATCAACCAGCTTCAAGAGTAGCTTTGGCAGGACTGCCTCTTCATTCCTTACTCAGAATTAAAGACAACCAAGTCAGAGGCTGAAAGGAGAAGGAAGAAGCCCCCATCCTACCATGCATGGGCAATATGGGTCCCAGAAGAGGTGACAGCAACAACAGGAAAAAAAAAAAACAGGAGATGGGTTTTCACCTGCATGTCAGAAACCAGCTGTGATTTCACCAAGTGCTGTGATCATACAGAATCAAAGCATTTCTTAAAACAGCTTTGTGTCAAGGGCTGAACCTGCTCCTCAGGAACCAAGTGGATTCCTCTCCTCCCCTTTTCCTTAGCTGTATAAAAGCTATGCACCACCTGTTCCATATTTTTTTAAGCAGGCCCAATTACATTGTTCATTCAAAGGTCAGGCCAACACATATGGCATGCAATTCAGAACAGTAAACATGGAAACATTTGTAATTAATTATTATAACCCCCAAGTAAAAAGTAAACATAAATAGTTACCTACAAAGAATATTTCATTTTCTATAAAAGGAGGTGGCAGTGGATGCTCAGTAGCAATGAGTTGTAGCCAGTACAATAATTTGAAAATTTATATACACAGTTGGTGCTCCAGCCAGCAAATAATGCATGCAATTACTGCTACTGTTAATGTGCCTACACGCCTAATTTCTGGAGCAGCATGCCAAGTGCTTTCCCCTTAAGGTGCCTTGAGCAACTAGTCTCCATTTTAACGGAGAGAACCATATGTAATGAAAGCAGATCTTTCAGGAGACAAGCCATGCTTTCAACTTGTTCTTGCTGCCAGAGTAGTAATTGCAGTGAAATGGAAAAAAACAAGTACACACCTACTATAAACAGATGGCTAATAAAAATTTGGGGACCTCTTTCAATACAGAAATTGAGTACTCTAAAAAGACACCTACATAACAAATGCTTGGACATGTTGTCTCCTTTTATAGACTATTTAAAGATGTCCCCTTTAGCTCAGCAGCTGAACTATTTGTTCCTTTATTGCTGATTATATGCAGAAGTTTCAGAATACATGTATACCAAATATTTAACCTTTCTAGTAGAATGTATCAAAAGTATTCATGCAATCCAGGCAGTAGGTATTAACTACTAATGTGACATACCCAAATACGGTTATGCATTTTTATGTTATAGATCACAGCTTTCTGGTTACCATCTTTAGATAAAGAGTAGTCTTGATGAAATTAGGAGGTTACAATATACAATAAAAATGCATCTTGGGCCACTGAGTTTACTCACGCCTGCAAACATCTGCTCTTGTTTTATATTTCCATTTGAAGACAAGAACAAATATTTCCATTTGCTCAAAAATGTTGACAGGTGAAGCAGTGTTTCAACATTAAAGTAGGTCAGCCTATGATGCATTATTCAGTGTAGCAACATGACACTTCTAAATGATAAAATATTGTCTAATACAAATTTGAAGTGATACAAGCATATATTTGCTTTCTGCAGAAGAAAAGTTGCTTAAATTTGAAATTTTCCCTCCTCCATCTGTAAGAAAAATGTGAAATACTACAAATCAATTCTTTTTGCCTGCCCATCCTCTTCATCCCGGTCAATAGCTGGGCAAACACGTGAAATAAGGACAAGCGCATGTCTGTTCCCAGGCAGCACAAGTGACAGCAGATTTAAAGGGACATCATCAGCTTCAAACATAGTCAAGTAAAAGCAAAAAGAAGAATAAAAGCTATTTCAGGTACTACGAACTTCCTGGAGTCTCCCTTACCAATTGAGGGAGGCATAACCAAGCCATTTTCTGTTTCTTAGAATGTTTTCTCTCCCCTGTTTGTGTTTGAAAACTCATGCCCCTAAGGAAAACACAGTCTCAATGTTCTACTTTATCTGTACACAGAAATACTTGTCAGTGGGAAAAGTAAACAAAGCAAAGTTGGCACCTCTCACCTGCCTCATTTGCAATAATTCTATGGAGTACTTTTAGTAATAGGAAGCTGGATATTCTCAGGAATTGTTTATCAAACAAATACTTGCCCCTGAAAACAATAAAGAGAAATCAAAATGGTATTTCTACCAAGAAATCAATAATGTGATTTACACCAAAAAATACCGTTATATTCTCTTTTTAGAATATGTTATTCTGTCACAGATTGGTGACACCATGTATCTACCATAAAGTTTCCTCCATGGAAAGAAAATATATTTTTAAGATTGCAGACACAGACCTTGAGTACTTACTTAGCTCAAGTAGTAAGGTGTGGGGTTTTGGAATGAGAAGAGCCAAATTCTTTTGCAAGAAAAACTGAGCAAATTCAGTATTTAATTCAAATACAAAGTTGTAATTTTCAAAAAAATAAAAAAAGTGTCTAGTGTCCTATGTATAATCTAAGTAATTATTTATTAATTAGATCACTGAACGAGGTATTTGAACACTGCCTCAAGCATTAATTTATGGAGTAACCAGCCTGAAATGCCATTTTTTGGCATTGTGGAAAATAAGCTTCACAACTTTAAGTATGTTCATTCATCTTTATGTGCAAGCAATCTGGTTATTCAGCAAAGACTACACATATGCTTAAAGCTAAATGTACCCGAAAATATCCTTGTAGATGGAACAGCCCATAATCATAGCTGCAGCAGATATGATGGAAGAAAAACCCTACAACCTCTTAAAGCAATATTAGCAGAGGAAACTGATGTGGATTTATCCAAGAATGGAGAAAGAAAAGCAAAGTCTCTCATTATATTATATATTATATTACCTCCCCATTAACAGCATGTTCCTGTGTGGTGGTTTTATTTGCCTCTGACCCTTTACAGATGTGATACAATAGATTCAGCCCTTCTCTGCCACGCTTCATAAAACCTCCAAATCGACAAATGGATCAGAACTGACCGGATACAAGAGGGAGGGCTGAGCCTCTAAATGTAAAACAATGGTCATAGAAGTCCACACTTAAATAAATTGATTTCACTATTTAAAAAAAAAAAAAAAAGTAACAGATTACAATAAGGTCTTTTTCTATTTTTAGAACTTTTCAGATTAACCAACCCCCCCACACACCAAACAGAAACCCTTCAAACACATGCTTAAGATAAAACAACAACTCTGATCCAGCTATATTTACACATAAGAGCTCCACTTTGACACTTTCTGTAGAAAAGATAAAAAAAAAAAGCAGTGACTATTCTTGGCAGCATTAAAATTTTGGCCAAACCTGTGGGCAGGAGGCTTGGTTCAGGCTGCTGACACTAGCTTTCCAACTCATAGAAATTAAGGGGAAGAAGGACTCCAGCTGAAGCAACAGCGAATAAAATCACTGATCATCTTTCTCTCAGTCTTTCCCCAAATCACAGATCCTATCTCTTCCAACTGCTCATTTACAGCACATGCCGAATAACCCAAAGCACAATATTTCAGCATGTGTGCTCCCACATGCTGTTGATAACACATTGGTAAACACAATAGCTAGCTATTTTGATGGCATGAATTTCTATGGGTCTGTCTTCTTGAACATGAACTTTTGCATAAAGCTCAACAGGAAAGCTGGAGAATAAAGTTCTCCAAAATTTCAGATATAAGAACCAAACCTGTGCATCTTGTCTTTAAATACATTTTCTTCCAACCAACACTCCTATCAAATACTCACCTACATGAAAGCACCAAGACATTTTAACTCCATTCACATTTAACATTTGCCACACTGAGATCACCCTTTTAAACTTCCTGATTAACTACACCTTAATAGATTTAACATATGAACAGGCTTCATTGCTCTATCTTTTCCAGTCACTGTATTTATCAAAGAGTTGCTCTTATTTTTTTTTTTTTTTTTTTTAGCAGTCTCTTGTTTCTCTCTTTAGGTCCCTTATCACAGTAATTTAGAGACTCAAAATGTTGTACGCGACCATCACATCGTCACACAGCACCAGAGTGCAACCATTTAAAATGCCTCGGTGGCTCTCACTTCCATCCAGGTGATTCTAATTATGTTGCAGAGAGAGATTTCTTCAATATTTACAAATTGATATATACTATCATCAAAAAGCATGGATGAACAGGTTCAGAAGCAGTTTTACCAAGCAGGAGTTAGCAGTGTCTGCACTGGGAAATAATGATAGCATTTGTTTGAGGGTTTTTGCTTAGGTTTTGCTAGTCTTTCCTCTCCTCCCTTTTCCTTCACTAATGGCAGTGGAACGTATGGCATAGAACAATCACCTCCTTGCTGAAAGAAAACTTATGATAAGGTGACACATCAGTTACTAATTTTAATTCATGTGTTTTTATTGTGTCTTGAGAACACCAAAAAAGATTGTTTTTCCTGCTAAAGTGTGATTCTCCATAGAAAACTGACTAAACAGTGACACCATGGGGTGTCTTTGCCTATTCATGCTAATTAATTTTCACCTAAAATTACATAGCATGTTAAGCATTTCAACTGCTACCCTTGTGTAATCAATCAGAAAAAAAGTGCCTTTTCCACCTGACACATGACTAAACAGTAAAGATTATTTAATAATTAGAATATAATTGTAATGCTAGCCAAACAACACAGCCCATTTGCTCTTCCACAGGTGTACTGGACTGTCACGGGCAAAACCATAAACAACCACCCAGAGTGGATCGGGATCCCAGGGTTTGTCTAAGAACCAAAGAGATGAGAGCTGTTGCCCTGGGTTAGATAGATGAGAATCAAGAATACTCAGAGTGGTGCTGAGTAAGCAGCTACCCTATTACAGCGTTACGCGCTCAAATTGTAGCTTGTTTTAAGCAGAAGTGCTTTACCGTTTGTTAGCAATTATTCAAATGTTTTTGTGATTGTGGCCCTTACTGCAGCTTCTCTGTGTTATCTGACTGGCGCAGAGCAGAATACTAGATTGGCTTCCAGGGCTATTTTCAGTGGGTGATGGGTAGCCAGACTAACAGCTCTTACGCTACCCTGATTTAGGAGATACAGCTACGAGATTAGGAAACCATGTCTGGCCAGTTGCCAGTCACTGTGACAGACCAATACCTCTCAGGTTAGTGTTGCTCAATACCAATGACAGCTCTGATCTCCTCTACTTGCAAACTGTTCTTCACGTAAGCTTTGCAATTGCCCTATTTTTCACTATTGTTATTGTTAGGAGACACCAATCCCTAAACAGGAACTCTTCTTTCAAGAGTTCAGCTTACTTCGCAGAGTTATAACCTTTGATTGTGCCATTACTGTCCAGGTGCAAGGTTCAAGAGTTCAAGCGCGGCTGAAACGAAGACTGAGAATCCTATTGTAGAAAATCCTGCTCGCCAGGCCCCAGGCTGGAAGCTGGCCCTGCTTCAGGCACACCTGCAGCAAACCAGTACCCTTGAGACCAAGTAGCCACCAGCTTTGACACACTCAATTTCAAATTACCCCTATTGTAAATGGGATAGTCCCCTCCAGAAGGATTAAACAGAAACATGTATTATACACACCAGGCAATGACACCTTTATAATGACTTAATATTTTTGCTGAGCTATCAGTGAGCCCTTGTACTGAGCAACTCCATGCTCACATTCTTACTTTTTCCACAGACGTTGTATAAAAACTGTTCTATTGCTTTCTCAACCAATACTTCCCCAAATAGCAAAATAATGCTGAATGCAAATCAAGCTGAGGAAGCTGAAATGGATCTAACTTCAGAGACAGCAAAGTTGTAAAGTGATCATTAAAATGCTGGTGACAGACATGCAAAAAGAGATAATTTGTTTTCCTGTTTATTTTCCTTTTTTTTTTAAGCACAAATTATTTGCATTCATTTTCAGTTTTAGGGGAAAAATAATCAAGTTCGAAATGCAGTTTTAAGAACAGGCATGAAAAGATACTTCTGGAGATGGAGACAGAAATAAAGATTAAGTTCTGTATTTTTAAAACAGTTTTGATAGCCACATTTATGTCCAACCTATTAATTTAAAGGTCTGCTATAATTACAGCTTTGCCTGCAAGGTTGGTGATATCTCTGATAGAATTTATGAGTCCAGAACCAGATTAATATTTATTGTTTTGATCTTAGTCATATGGATGAATCCCAAATCAAGACTTAGGGCCACATTGTACTTGGCATTGTACAGACTAACATGACCTAAACTCTCTTACTACCACACATCTAAGCATGCTCACAACAAAAAAAAAAAATCAGTAAGAGATAAAATCAAATACAAAACAAAAGCAGACTGCACAGCAAACTTTTTTTTTTTTACTATAGCCAACTGTTTCTCTCATTGATCCTGATCAGCATTTTTTCCATTTCAATGGAATTTTCAGTTCTCACTTGCTTAGGTGATAAAAATGAGGTGGTTTTTTACAGGCTTAACATCCTTCAGAGACACTTCAAGTGGTATGTCTTATCCAATTCTCACTTTAACAAGCTGGACAGCTTTCTTCAAACAACTTCAAGTTCTGTCAGTACCTAAAGCATGCTCCACACGTCTGACCTTGCCCTGCTGAAGTAAATGGGAAGCTTGATGCTGACTTCAGTGGACCTCAGATTTCATATGCTGTTCTAGAAGTCAGGAAAGGTAAAGCTGAACGTTGGATCACTAAATTCAAATAAACTTGGGAAATTATCAGGTCCAGTTGAGCACTTCAAATCTGGACTCTGCCTCTGATGATAAGAAAAACTATCCCTGCTCTGACTACACATCAAGAAGTATGAATCTAAGCTTTGTTTGCAACTGAGCCATTTCAACTGCAGCAGCTAAGCTGTGAGAATAGTAAAATACATTCATAAATGCCATCAATGAACACACCCAACATGGAAAGACACCACAACACTGATGCTACACAATACCTTTCAGATTTCCATGCATTTAAAATATACTCCCTTGTGGCTAGTTGCTTTGACAATCTCAACTTTTGAGAGCCAAATATGAGGTATCTCAGATCAGCTCCTTGAAACCAGATGCATTCAGGAGGTCACAAGCTGGGTATCCCAAAAAAAGAAGCACTCAAAATAACTTTTTGAAATGTATATCATTGTGCTTTAGATGAGGAACAGAAAGAGAAATTACTATTGCAGAAAGTTGTGTTAACTCTTTTATAAATGAGGTTCATTCAAGTGGGCTGGAAAAAATTATCTTCCCTAAGGAAATGGATTTAGCACACTGGTCTTGTTCTGTCCAGAAGAACCCACTTATTTTGGGTGCACATCTCTAGACACAATGCCCTGGGTTATTATTTGTTTTCTAAAACAACCCTTAACTGTGTTTTTCTGAAACCTGTGTCTCTTTAGATTTCTCAGGGTGACACAGTACTGTGAGAGACATCATGTCTGATTAAATCAGTCAGACTGCATTAAGCTGTGTCAGTAATGACTGCCAATGTGACTGATGTAACTGGGTGTGACACACCATCACACTGTTTCCTCGTCTGTGAAATATGAGATGGATTTAGGGGCAAGGAGAAGAGGAAAAAGAAAAATCACAAAAAAATTCATACCAATAGAAAATGAATTTAAAGAAACCTATTCCTGTGCACCCTTTCAAAACCAAAATTGATTGAAAATCTTTTATTATGTTAGGGACTAAAATAACAGTAGTGACATATAAGATATCTCTGCAGTCAGCTGTGCAGATGTCTGTGTTGTACTGAGCACATCTTTTTAAAGAAAAAGTATGAAAAGTGCAGGATGAAGCCTAAAGAGTTTTGCATGAAAGGAAGTACTGCTTATTTGAAAACCTGCATGGCCACCCCTCAGACTTCTAGAAGAATGCTCTCTTCTTTAATAATTCTATATATGTGAACACAGCAGGTAAAACAAAGCAGTCTAACACTTTAACATTTCTGGAAAACCATAAAAATTTGGTGGACCCTAAAGGCTTCTGGTTACTGTTTTATGATTAAGTATTTTAACTTTATTAACATGCCAGTCACTAGCAAATTTCTAAGAACTCTTCCCGTGGCCATCTGATGCTTTTGGCACTGGCTCAGGACCATCAAAGGCGTTTACTTCCCTTGGTGACTGACAGGGAATTATGATCCGAGTGTGCCCAGGCTGCAAAGCAGGGGCCAGGAAAGCCTGCAGTAACAGACCTTTAAAAGCCTCAGTCTCTCAGTACTAGCGTAGGCTCACAGATGAGATTTAAGCTATCTTCAGCAATGCCAATATTACAGAAGCCAGCATATTCCTTGCCATGGATGCATTCTTCCTAACCCTCAAAAAACTAGGCAGTCATGAGGATCCAAAACAAATTAAAGCCTGGAAAGCAGCTAGAACAGTAAGACTTTCATATGGTACACAGCAGAAAAAATCAGCCTCTTTCAAAGCAGATCACTTTCTACAATCCCACACGAAACTGAGGCACAAAAACTACGAGTAGTAATAAGCACATAAGGGCTATTTATCCTTTTAACTTTCTACTATATCTTTTTTTTTTCCTGGCCAGTTGGAGAATTCTCATAGCCAAATCCTCAGAAAAGCTAGCTGTATATGAGCTGCCACACTCCTATTTCCAATATAAAGCACTCAAATTGGCACAGCCAGATCTTGAGCAACAAGATGAATCAGTGGCTCTTCATCTTCCATCTTTGCCTCCGCTGAAATTACATGTTAAAGTCCTTTGTCCCACCAACACTAGAAACTGGAGTTACCAAACATTTTGTATAGGCTGACACCCACCTGATCATAAGAATTAGTTAGTGTCATACTTTTGTAGCAAAAAATATTACACAATCAACTGTCCATGCTAAACGCAACTATACAGTAGCGAGGGTTCAGAGGAAGAGTGGGCTTTTTGTAGGTGGCAGCTGATATAAGAACGCCAAGTATTACATATTATTATGTATTGGTTATAGGTAGATCTAGTTTTGCCCTCTACCCTCTAATCTTTTTTGTTTTGGGGTTGGTGGTTTTTTTTAAGTAACAAGACCCAGCAAGGCACCTCTGGGTTTGATACTACCCAGTCTGTGGCAAACAGAGTGCAGCACTGGCAGATAAATTAACTCCTATTAATTAAATCCATCACAAGCAGCAGGAATTACATCCCATGTAATTCTGGGGAAATACAGTCTTTTTTTTTTTTTTTTTTTCCTTCAGTTTCCTCAACAGTTCGGAACATTGTGACCTACCAAAACAATATAGCAGCCATGCAATGGGGTAGAGGAAATACACCTTGCAGGATCCGGAGGAAGACAAAGTCACACATGCAGCAAACACAGAGAGAAATGCATGACATGTTCCAAGCCAACATATTGATCCTTGGTAACGAATCTTACAGCATGGTCTCTGCGAAGTGCTCAATCCTGTATTAGTTTCAGCTAATGGCCCACCTGCAGGGGTAGATAAGCTCATATGGCAGTGTGATCTGCAGGGAGGGGGAGATAATTGAGTTAAAAAAATCTTTGCTCTGTTTACAGCAAAACAGCCGACAAGATTTTTGCCCTGCACATAAACGACTGTGTGCAGGTCTTTAAGCCAGTTTTGTGGTTCAATAGGAACTTGACCATATATAAGCAACAGATAAAAAAAAATTTCAGTTTGCTTGCTGCAGAAATAAAATAGACTGAAATATGTTTTTATATATACACAAAAATGAATCCTTCTAAAGAAAGATTCATTTATATTAAAGCATTCAGTTTTTTAAAAAAGTTTTCACATTTACACACACAGAAACATCTATTCCAGACTACATGCACAAAGGTCTTTAAGTACCTTGATCACTCTGAGTTTTCACCTCAAAGACTAGTATATGACAAACAGAAGAAAAATAATTGGCCAGGTAATGTTTAGAGTCACACAGGTATATGTGAAGGTCCATCCCTGTCCTTAAACTCCATTTCTAAATGCATCCAAGTGTTCTGATAAAAATCAGCCCTCAACGTGAAATAGGAAGTGAAAGCATTTTTGCTTCATTTCAGCCTTATCTCCCAAGGTCATCTCTCCCCCCAACACATTTTGCTTACAACAGAAAAGAGACTATATTTTCCATGATGTTGCCTCAGTAAATTGCGTGAGTCAAATTAATTTGTGTGTCTATTTTTCACAAAAAGTTTCCTGAAGCCTAGAGCTCTGTACAAGAGAGTATGTATAAATTAATTGTCTTCAGAAGGAAATTATGCGAATATTGAAACTGGGAACCCTGTATGCAAACTTTAGCATTAGAGCTGAACAGAATGCAGAGCATAAGCCTACAGGTGGAAATATAATTTACTACAAATGGGTTCGTATTTCATGCAGAAAAGTTGCTTTTGCCACTTCTTCAACTTAGACTCTGCTGAATAGAAATGGAATTACAGGATATTGCTCACTGGACTTGTGGTAGGGAAGAAATCAGTGATATTTCTAACTTTAATTGATCAAACTTTAATTCTAATTTCTAATTCTAATTCTGCTTTACAATTTTACAACCAACCTTGGAGAAACAGAGTTTTTAAGTCTGTTTGAATATCTAGTTCTAGTGACACTCATCAAACACCATTTCTAGGACATAGCAATCCTTGCTGCTTTCAAGAGCTTTTCCTGTCCAGAATAGTCACAAGACTATACAAAATAGTGCCATGTACCAACACATCAGATGGTGATAAGGTCATGAAGGTGAGAATTTACTGGCTACATCTTCTTATCCAGCATCATTCGGGAGTCAGCCTATGTTAACCATGTGCCACGGTTTAACCCCAGCCAGCAACTAAGCCCCACGTAGCCGCTCTATCACTCCCTCCTCAACTGGACAGGGGAGAGAAAATATAACAAAAGGCTCGTGGGTTGAGATAAGGACAGGGAGAGATCTTTCAACCAATTACCATCACAGGCAAAACAGACTTGACTTGGGAAGGGGACAGGGGAATCTCTGCTCCGGCGCCTGGAGCGCACCTCCTCTCCTCCTTCTTCACTGACCTGGGGGTCTGCAGGGTTGTTTCTCTTACATGTTCTCACTCCTCTCTCTGGCTGCAGTTTCTGTGCTGCAGCAGCTTTTTTTTCCCCTCCTTAAATATGTTGTCACAGAGGCGTAGGCTACCAATGTCGCTTATTGGCTTGGCCTTGGCCAGCAGCGGGTCCATCTTGGAGCCGGCTGGCATCAGCTCTGTCAGACATGGGGGAAGCTTCTGGCAGCTTCTCACAGAAGCCACCCCTGTAGCCCCCCTGCTACCAAAAACTTACCATGCAAACCCAATACACCATGTTTTCAAAATACTTCTCCAGAATTTTAAAAGAAACAGCAAAGCTACAAAGGAATGAAGAAAAACCATCTCTTTCAAACAAATGCAATAGAGTCATGTTCTCTTTCAGGACCCTGAGCAAACTCATAGTTTACTTTGGTATCCTTTGCTCAACCACCAATGAAAGATTGAAACATGTTCTTGAGTGAGACTACAACTTTCTCTTGAGAAACTAATCTGTAATCGAGACATGGTGTATTTTCAATGTAAGGCAGGGTGAAACCGAGTAAATGAATGGAGTTCTTTAGTCTAGTTCACCCTATGGCACCCTGCTCCTTCACCCAAAGGCACTTCACACAGTTTCACTCAGAGGCTGCTATATCAAACAGCATGTATACACGCTAACAAAAATAAACCTATAGCAATTCTTGGAGCTACAGAAGGTAGACACAGGACCGTGATTCATAATCTCCTTTCTGGTGATGTGTTAGTTGAGACACCCATGTTTTGTTCCAGGTACTCCCTGTTTCCAAACACTGAATTAGATTTCAAACACTTCCAACAGCAGTCAAGTAAGATATGCTGATGAGACATTTTGATGAGCACCCCTAATTTGCTATGGACCTAGAGTGTTCTGGACTACGGCAAAGCACAAAAGAAGCTATCAACCCTGTCTGGAGCACATGATGATCTAAAGAGAGCTTTAAACATGTTAAAAAGTAGACCAGAACTTACTCCTAGAAAAGCACATACTAGAAAGCAAATTCCTTGCCACTAATGTGTATACTATAAATGAAATTGTGAAAAGCTATCCAGCCCAATGACACCTTGATGCCCAACTACAAGCAATGAACACCGACATAGCTGAGATGTCTGCCTGGAAGCTATCTTCTAACCCAGATGACAGCAACAGAAAAAATACATTCAAGAGCTTGGCATCTGAGTCTTGCAGCTGTCAGAGCACAGAGTGGCCACAGGTGTTACTTCCAACCATGAAATCCACTGGGGAAGGAGAAGGCAAATGCGAGTACAAATGCTACCAGCAAAACAGGGAGTTCAGGGCAGATATAAAAACCCTTCAACTGCCAACATAGCAGCATAGAAGTCTTCTGACTATGTTTGCACTGTGACATAGAAATGGCAATCAAACTGGTAATCTTAACCTGTTGAGCATGTGCCTTTAATGCAGGCAAGTCAGCACCTGCCAAAGAGTCTTAAAAATAAAAGCGGGGGCTGCAGCAGGGGTGTAAATGTATACAGTCAGAGCATTAAATGACTGAGGGGAGAACACAGAGCAGTTTGCTTCTTTCCTCAGTGATTGCTCAGTGATGTGGAGATGTACACATTTCTATCCATTTTTGCTCTTGCTCTGTTCAGGCCTTCTCCTTTCATCCCTGTGGTCAGCTGTCATTTCTCATTATTTGAGCCATCCATGGAGGATGCTACTTCTCCGAATGTCACCCTTACAACTGTACTCATGTCCTCTATAGTACTATGTAAATAGCTACATGAAAACTAGTGATATCAGAGGTGACTCTGTGAAATGGCCAAGGAACTCATGTCAGCTTTCTGTAGTTACAGAATTAGGGTAATAGATCATTTGCAGCACTCGTAACAGAAGAAAGGTCACTCCCAGTGAACCCAAGTAAAGTCATTCCCTCCCTTTTCCTTTCCTCCCTCCAAAATACACCTATGCATAAGGTGGAAAGTTTCAGCAGCAGAATACTGAGAAAGTTGTTATACTGGTGCAGTTCTGCAACACATGGAAATAAATCAGACAGACTTGCTATTGCAGCCAAAGGAAGCTGGAGGTCTCAGCTACCCTCCTATAAGCTGCTTACTCCAGGCATGGAATCCACCATTATCTCATCTCTATGTATATTTTAATTTCCCCTTTTTAAAAACAGAAATTAACATAAGAGAGCAGTGAAAGACAATATTCCTCATGAAAAATACCTTAATAGCTATAGAAAGTATTACTTCCATCTCATGGAATTTCAATTTAAAAAAATTCCTTGCTTTTCCTACGATATGCTAAATATAGAGTTTTAAAAAAAAATTATCAAATCCAAATATTTTGATAGCCAGCTTTTTCCCCCTTTCCTTTTGTTCCCTTTATTTATAAATACATCTGTAATAAAGTATATACACAGTAATAACAGACTTGATTCCTTAATCTACACAAATTCTGAAAAACTAGCTAAATCCCTTCCTGTTATTTCCCATCCAGCTTAAAAAAAAAAGACACATTTGCCCCAAACAAAACAGTTGGACCTAAATTCTTCCATGTAGTCTTTTGAATATGCAAGAAATCAGTTGCTGTGTAGCCACAATGGTTAGATCATAGATTCTCCTTTAGATATATGAAACAGGACATGGTTTAAGTGCCTTAGTTTTTAACTATGGCATGTTCAAACTGTTAAGGTGGACAATAGATCTGTGTCAGCCCTTACAAGTGTAAAAGTAAAATATAGATTAATCTCATGCAGAATTTTCTACAGCTACATAAAAGAGACTAATTCCCTTAACTGCCTTTACATTACAATTGGTCTCAGTGTCCATTTATTCCAAAGTTTTCCATTTAGTAATTGCACTTTGCAACTTAAAGTCTGGGAACATGAGTACCAAGATTATTTACTCAAACTGAAAATCTGATGCTGATGCTTAGCATGCAGTTATTATCTAGCTACTAGTTAGATGATGTACCAAGGTGATGCCTACTTAATGTGATGCTATGCACAGGGTACACACTGCCATAGCTGCCAATAACACCGAAGTTCAAATAGCAGCCCAAGAACCTATTGCTGTGAATTTCACTAGGCATTGAAAAGGTCTGTAGCAACTAATGATTAAAAATATTTTCATGGCACTACTAGTACTCATGATTCTACACCTCTAGCAGAGCAAGTACTAATACTTCAGAAGATACAGATGTCTGCAGCATGTAAGAGATTTACAAACGCTAAGTTTAAATACCAATGGAATTTACACATTCAACTCATTTAGGTGTTTTGTTATCTAACCTGTCACCAATTTGCTGCTTACAGTGCCTAAATATCTTAATAATAAATCAACTTTATCAATTTGCATCACATAGCCCAGTTTCACTTTAAGGACAAACTTTTTCATGGTATTATGTTACATTTATTATTACATGGGCTACTGAAAGTATGATGAACTGAGAAGAGACTTGCAACGTTAAAGAAAACCATTTACAGTTTTCAAAACAGAAGGAAAAAAAAAAACAAAAAACAACAAAACCCAGGTATTGTTGTTGGCTTCATTAATGCCCATCTTGGCATAACAAACTGGTTTTCATTAAAGCCACAAAAAAAGACTATTACTGCTTTCCTGTCTTCATTCTCTGTGACCTCCTGCCCAGGTTCCCATTACAGACTATGGCACAAGTTTTTCCAGATCTGACGCCTGACAATGAAATGGAGAGACTATTAAAGAATTGTATCCAGTCATCATTCCAACTCTCATTAGAAGTTAGATATAACCTACAGCTTGCAAAGATTCCTATTTTCAATGACTGTGAACAATGGACCAAACTGGGTACATTATCAAGTTATATTGCCGTCCTTTTCCAAAGCTATAATATATTCTGCCTTGTCCAACATCTTTTCAGTGACATAAACAGAGAGATCTGAACTACACAGGCATCAGGCTCTGCTAAAGTCAGATGGGCAATTTAGAACAATGGGGAATGCTGGAAAATGTCAAGGTAGGGCTGTTCTAGGGAGGACATGACTAATAACTCTAAGGATTTCCAAACATTTGCTACCATTATTCATGACCATCTAAAAATGTAAATGGTAAAATACAAAGGTCCCTTTACAACCTAGTAAGTCCCCTCTTAGTGCAATTAATATTTTTTCCAGAACAAACCACATATATTTGAAAGTAACGTCAGGTGCTTTTCTTCCCTGTGTCTTCCCAATCTTCCCAATGCCACATAGTTGCACTGAAATGAACAAGTTTCTCAGTGTCACTGTGATGGGACCTCAAGCCAGCAATTATCTTGAAATAAAGGCTGCCCCAGTCTTTCTTGAGAGTGCATCTACCAAAACACTCCAAAGGAAATATGGTATTTATATTCTGTTACCCTCATCTCTGCCTTGCTTTTATCACAATGAGGAGGACTGTGTTGCCTAGCGCTGTCAGAGATGCCCTAGGGCATCTGAGACATCTGCATGGGATCAGATATAAATGCTATCCTAGGAGTTAGTAGCTATACCCAGGAATGCAGGGTTAGGAAAACAAATATCAAATCACCATTATCTAAATAAACACCCTGGTGAAGTAGGGTTTCTTACAGAAAATTCATAATAAAAGTGACTGACTTTTAATTGTATTTTAGGGATTGTTATGTTAATGACTAATAACTAACCTACTGTGGATTTCTTATCATAAACATTTTAAAATGTGATGATTTTCTAGGAAATGTACCTTTTGTCTCATAAAGCTAACTAGCTCAGATATAGGTCTATTAATTCATTAATACATAACTAAGGCTTCAGTGAAACATTTCTATGTTAATTGAGTATCAGGTACTTCAAGGTGCTAAGTCCCTTCAATGGAACAGTGTTCTTCAAATTCCAAAAGAGGAAAATAGCTTTGTTGTATCACTGTAACATTCATATGTGAAGCTGTTCACAAAGTCACCACAAATTATTTCTCAGGAAAGAAGGGATGCTGCCAGCAAGAAGACAGAACACACTAGTTTATAAGGATAAGAACCAACAGTAATAAAATTTGAACCCAATAATGTTAGTAGGAATTAAAATAAAGCTTGTTTGGAAACCTTATATTCTTGATCAGATAGGATTAATGCTTTTCCTCTTCAGTGTCTGGATTAAACAAACACAAAACTCAAACAGATTTCGCTCAAGCTAAGAATTGACATGCCACTAAGACAGCACTTAAGCAGCCACCTGTCCTACCTGAAACATATTGAAGGGCTTCATGTAAGCAAAATTGTCTACTCTAACAAGAAAAAATAGTACAACATTAATGTCGTGATTTATAGGATACCTGACTGCTGCTATATGGCAACATGTGATGCTGCACATTTCAAAAACACTGTTAAAAATATGCACTCAGTCTAGGCACCAATGTTTAATTCTTTTCCCTCCATTTGTTTTCATGTTGGGACTTATAGGTCTTAAAATATGGGGTGAAATTCACAACTGAGGTTACTGCAGCTGTTTAGTTTTACATTTGCCTGACAGAAAGGAACACATTTCAGATAAAGAATTATGAAAGGTGTAAATTGAATTGAATTGTAAAAAACCCTTAGATACCATACTTTAAATACTGTATTATTTTAAAAAGTAGGAGCATTGCTGTAAGTTCTACAGGTAAGTAGTTCATGCAACTTAAACATTACAATAATTGAGAAACAGTCTCACCCCTTAAAGAAAAGTGGAACGCTGAACTATTAGCTTTTATAAAACATGCTTTTTTTTGTTTTGAAACAGAAGTAATAAAAACACTACACTTGAAAAGATTATAAATGTACAATAGAGATAATTGTTTTCATTTGGGTAACCTTTGGTAAGATCTAATCTAAGTGACACAGATGGGTTTTTTGTTCACTCATGCGTAGGTAATTAGTCTTCCATGTAGCCATTTATTTTAATGGATGCTGCACAAGCCAGCCACCCTGAAGTTTATCCCTCCCTAAAAACTTTCCATTGTATTTCCTGACAGAAAATAACCTTAAGTAACAGAGTTTAATTTCCTTGATGACCTGCACTCAATTAAGATCTATGTTATTAGATAGGATAAGTATCTTATTATAATACCAAAAAAAGTTATTAAGCCACTTTACAGCAAAGCTAACAGCAACTGCATAATTTTTCCATATCATGGAATTTGATTAAATATCAATTATGGTCAGATACTGAATTTACTCAAGTTGCACGGGAGCTTTGTTACTTGAATTCAGAAGACCAGGACAACACCTTGAATGTTATTTGAGTCTTAAAGATAAAATTCTGTGTTCATTTAAAAGGCTGTTTACTGCTGTGCTCGAGATTTTTAGAAATCTGAAAATGTGCCCAGTGTTTTGAAGCTGTAGAGGAGCCTCTTCTCACTTCAAGCTTGGGTAGCTGTTTTAGATTTTGTGTATGCCTGCTGTATTTGCTGAAGATAAACAGCTCTCTAGTCAGACTTTGTCTTTATGAACCATGACTAAACGCTATGCTCAGTTTCAATTTACCAGATGAAGGCCCTAAAAATGCATTTTTCAAATTAGTTTTTTCCTTGTTAGCATTTCCATTTGTATTCTGGTGTGAGTGAAATTCATCAACTAAAAGACTTCTAAACTATGTAAGCCCAGGTAATGAGGCACATAGTATGGGGGGGAAAAAAAGATGAACTGTAGGCAAAAGCACATATTAGCTACCATATAGCATCTGGGAGAGCATTCAGGTGATCTCTGTGTTCAGGGACGTACTGGGACGTAGTGAGACTATGGCATGACACAGTACGGTCAGATTGCAGAAGCTATTCCATTCTATTGTCAGAAACTGAGACCACTGAAATTTTTAAAATGAAGACCAAAGGCTGCCATAAAGTTTGCCAGATTACAGATTAACCACCAGTTCCCAGCCTGCAAATCAAGAACATTTCACTAGGTGAAATCCAATTGTATCAGGGCTGGTCTAATTTGCTAACTCTCGATGCCTGTAGATTTCATTACAAAACTTGCAATTAAGTAAAGCTGCATCCCCAATTGCTCTTTTTTGTTTGTTTGTTTGGCATCCACTATAAATGATACAACATTTAGTTTGGAACAACCCAAATCTGTGATGTTTCAGTTTTTCCTCATACAAGACAGGGGAAAAAATATTTACATTTGATATGAAATGTTCCACTTGATCAAATGTAAAATATAAGGACAGCTTTGAATGTAATCACCTGGATGAAGGAAACTCATACACAATATCATTGAAATATATTATTTCTGATCATTTCTCCTCTCTAAACGTCTGCTAAACATTTAACAAAGTGACAAGCATCTTATTTGCTATATACTGAAAATGTTTCCAAGCAACCTCTTTGCTTCTCTGAAGAGAAGCCTTGGAAGAGCTCATAAGCCCCCGACTACCTGCATTCACCTCAGGTGCGGGAGATTATCAGGAAACCCACAGCTATTCACTACCCCCCAGACACTGCAGGGATCATGGTCATGACCTGGGCTACAGAATGATTTTGAAGTTACTGAAGGCAAAAAAAGGTTCTATTTTCTATCTGCTTTTTCCAAACTTTCCAAATGTTAATCAATAACTCAAATGCACCACGTTTTAATGAACCCATAATACACTGTGAGCCTACTGACAAAGTCCAAGGCCTTTTAAATAATTACTAACTTCATGCATGTCAAAATCACTTCAAATGCAATGCAAAAGGCAGAAGAAAAGCAGTTAATTTTGAGGTGAGACTCACTAACAAAGCTGCATAGGAACACTAGTAAAAATAAAAATCTTTGCAGTCATGGGAAAGTTCTTATAAGTGTTTTTTGGCCAAATCCAAAAGCATTACACCTGTACCTTTCCCTTATGATCTCTCCTGAACCCCACAATTCTTCCCCTCTCAAGTACTCTGCTGCCTTTTCTCTCCCGTTCTCTGTCTTTGCTCCCAAGTGTCTGTCCTTTATTACCTCTTGATCCTTACTCAGTTTCTTATTTCTCACCAGCTATCATCTCTACAGAAGCC
Source organism: Haliaeetus albicilla (assembly GCF_947461875.1). Classification (NCBI taxonomy): domain Eukaryota; kingdom Metazoa; phylum Chordata; class Aves; order Accipitriformes; family Accipitridae; genus Haliaeetus; species Haliaeetus albicilla. The sequence continues at coordinate 5,849,596 of NC_091505.1, read as the reverse complement.
CTTCCTTCATCAGATGAGCTTTCCAATATGTAGTTCTGTAAGCTGTGTTTCTCCAGCACCTCCTTGGGGAAACCTGCCTACATCTTAAACTAAACACAGAGAAACAGAAAATTTTCTGTAACCTGCAATGGGGACTATTATAATACTATGCCTGCTTTTCACTTCTTATAACTTAGTTCCACCAAAGCAAACCCAGAGAAGAGAAATTAAGTTAGATTTTTCTCTAAACTAGAGCTTGAAAATGCAAGAAATATCCTTGTCCAAATCAACCAGAACAGCAGTTTTGCTCAGCTTACAGATTCCCATGTCTCCACATAGATTCCCACAGGTTTCCATTTAGCATTCACCGCAGGCACAAAGGACAGAGTGTGCTGGACTCTTTGCAGGACCACAGCCAAACTCTATTTTAAGCGACTAGGGTTTTGCAACACAGAAAACACCTGTAGGAAGATCTGAAATCCCCAGAGCCTAGAGAGAATTAACATATACGATTAATATTAACATAGGCATTTGTACATCTTCTGAAGTAGTATTTGTTTCTTTTTGTACCAAATTTCAAGGAGACACTTAATATTTGATCGTTTACTCATAGAGGATTCTCTAAGTATAGTACCTCTTATGTGCAAATTTGTTTACCATGAGGAACTCATTTATTTCAGGGCAGAATTGTTGAATGCTTCCAAAAACAAATAGAATTTCTGACTTCATAAAGAGATTATGTATCTATTGGATTTACGAGGCTATAGAAAATATTAAACCCATGAGAACATAACTTCCAGTGGTTCATAAGTGTTGCTTCCAACTGCTAAGTTAATGTCTTATGGTATCATTATGCAACTTTTTCAATCCCATTGGAGAATTTCATCTATTCTCACTTCTTGAATAAATAGCCTGAAACGATGTACGCCCAAACTGTTCTGGCTGAAAGTCTTATGACACCCTGTTGAGAATCATAGTTAGATTATTATTTCTTGCAAATACAAATATTTGCTTCTCAAAACATCCAAGGATGCTACATTACTGAACAGTTATTTCTTATTCATCTTTCAGCTATCTTATTAAACCTTTAAGAAGTTATTTTCAAAAGATAGACAACTGAAAATGAAGTATTACCAGCCATCTTATTGTTAAGCTTAAACTTTATGAAGAGCACAGGGATGATTAGTTGGTCTTTACTTAGAATGTGACTGACAGACAGTCTTTCAGTATTTGTGCCATGTCATAGTGAGCAAATGCAATGAGCATTTCCACATAAAGGAGGTACCCTCTTATGGCAGTCCCACCGGTCATGTTACTAACTCTTTAACTTACTGCACCAGGAAATGCTGCATTTTGAAAAGATACACTCATTTAGAAAGAAAAAATAAACAAACTAATTAAAACCAACTAAAACTCTGACTCAGTTTGGAAAGAGACCTTCAGTCAGCAGGAGAGTTTTCTTTCTTAACTGCTGATAGCTTTTCTGCCCCCCAGAATACATGCTAACAGATTAGTTGAAAGTTCCACCTCCTTAAAAGTGGATCATTCTTTCTGCTGGACCCTTCAAAATTTGGAGGCCTGTGTGACTATAACACCCAGCTTGAATCTAGCCTTAACACCAGTGAATCCACACCTCAGAATCTTGGTATCTCAAGTACTGAACCCAAGTGCCACAGACTGAGAAACTATTATTGCAAGGGAACCAAAACTCAGGATCTGTTGTCACAGCATACCAACAGCACTGAACGGCTGAAAGTTTTGGTGCAAAAATCTTAGCCTGAACGTCCAGCAATGCAAAGTAATTTTGCTACCCAAGCTTATGCATTGAGGCATTTTTTGAGGGAAGAGTCAAGCTCCTAATCAGAACAGAGTATCACTATTACTGGATCACAGAATACTCTTGGTCAGAGATGACTTCAGGAAGACTTCTAGTTCAACTCCCTGCTCTGAGCTGAGCAGCATCAGTGAGGTCATTGCTCAGGGCCTTGTCCAGCCAAATTATGAGTATCTTCAAGGATGGAGGTGCTACAAAAAGTTCAAGGTAGTCTGATCTGTTTGAGCGCCCTCATGGTTTCCCTATCTAACTGGAATTTCCCATGTTCTATCTTGTGCTCTCTCTCATCCTTTCACTATGCACCTCTGAGTAAAGTATGGCTGTCTTCTCCACATCTTCTTATTAGGTTGCTGTCTATGCCAGTTAAGATCTCCCCTTCACCTTCTCTCTTCCAGCCTGAACAGACCCAGTTCCCTCAGACACTCATATACCATGGGCTCCAGGCTCCCACGGCCTGGGTGGTCCACCACTGGGCTTACTCCAGTATGCCAACATCTCTCTTGTACTCAGGGGCCCCAAACTAGACACTCCCATCTGGTCTGAGATCACTCAACACATCATCTTGAAGTGCCAGATAGAGGGGAAGAATCACTATTCCCAGTCTGCTGGCTACAGTCTTGCTATACAGTCTGGACTAACGCAGCCATGGATATGGCTGGCATTCTTTGCTTGCAAGGTCACATTGCAGCAAATACATGTGTGATTCCCTGTTCATCAGGGCTCTCAGGTCTTCTGCAAATGTATTCTCTACTCAGTCACAAGTCTGTGTTGCTGCATGCGGTTTTCTCATTTTAGACAGAGGTTCTGAAGCAAGTGCTCTAAAACAGATCACAGCACCAAAATCATCATCACCACCTGACTGGCCTCCTTACTTTTCCTCTTACCAAGCATACATTGACACTGGCTTCAGTCACGGAGAACACTGAAACAACTAGAGTGAACGAAAGGACACAGAGAAAAGACTTAGCAAGAGATAAATAACAAATCAGAATAATTTGCACAGGCATTAGTGCGGCATTATTTAACTCTCTTGTATTTCAAATTGTAAGACTTTTAACTTAGACATGGTTTCTCTGTAGCTTCGTCTTGCATCCATCAAGACCATGCTGTTGTTGCCCCTATAGCCTTTGGCTATTTTTATGGTATAAATAAATTGAAGATAAATACTGAATGTAATAGGTCCTTGTTTGAGAAAATTTTCTGCTGTTTCGGCATTCAGTCCCTCCTGTTAAAGGCACATACTGTGTTTCCTCCCCTAGCAAGCTTGCCACAGAGGGTAACACAAAGACATGCACAGGCCACCACTTGTTAGTCCAAATCTAACAAAAAGCTAATTTAGTGTATTAACCTGTGGAGTAACAAAATGTCTATTGTATATGTGGCAAATGAATTTTTAGCACTATTAAGTCAATGGGATTTTGAAGCTCACCTCTGATGAAGTAAAATTTTCATCCAGCACCTTAACCATCACCACTCATTGAGAAAGCTGTCTGCAGTTTCATATCATCTCCCTGCTAAAAACCCGTATGCTCAGGTCTGGTTGGGACAAAGATTACAAACTACCAAGAAAGTTTTAATTGAAACTAACTTTTTTTCTTGTAAATGTCTGTTGAAGATCAAATGCATTGAAAGAATAGTCTTCCTGATAAAAGCATCATGTTTATATCTAGAATATTCATGTTATAATGCAAGAGCAGTTTAATCTCTGTAAAAATATGCCCTTGTCAATCTGTTGTCCTTGAAGAGTTCTGTGCATCTTATCCAAGAAAAACTTCCACTGAGAAAACAGAATGCATTGGCTTCTCACTAGGAAAACTTTCCTACTACTTCATCTTTCTACGTGTTCATTAAAAGGCAAATACTTCTACTTTCTTCTGGTAAACTTCCCATATTGTGCAGCATCTTACAAAAGATGGGCAGGGCACCACTTCTGTTCAAATATGACAGAAAACAAGTACAGTGGATCCTTCCTTTAACTTTCTCTTTTAAATTGCACTATATTAGAACTTGAATTGGGGTCTATAATGTTGAAGAAAAAAAGTGTTGCCAAATGACAGTTTATTTAGATAAAGATGCAGACATAGATTAGACAGGTAACAGGCAAATAAAATATATGATAGTAGAAAATCAGGTTCTAACTACTTTATCGTTATCTGAATCAATGTTTAGCACAAGATGCTATGAAGCGCACAAAAGTAAACTCACAGTGAAAAACATTTGTTCTCTCTTATGTACAAGTGAAAGCCAGCAATATCCATTAATAAGTTAAAAAAATATGACACAACAGTGTTCATGTAAATGTTAACAGAATTGCATCATTGGTCCATCTGCCACTGACAGTAGGCCTCATTTCTTTTTTCATAGCAGGAAGCAAATCCTAAAATACAAAAAAACACGCCTGCTTAATTTGGACCACCTTGTAACATTTAGTATAATATTTTCAAAAGTGGTACTGACAATTTTTTAAAGCTCTTGTTACATAATAAGCATTAACTGAAGTTCCTTATTTTTGTTAAGCACTTCTCTTCCCCTCTACAATCCCATTTTCCTTTATCCACCTAGGAAAAGGAAGAGGAATTTTGACCACGTAACTAATGAACACAAGAGCACTCTGGCACATCAGCACACAAGCACACATAGATGCAAACACACAGCAACCTAATCCAATGTAGGATGCAAAACTTAGCAATAAAAACGATCATCCTAAATTTCTGGTGAAAAATGCAGTTCTGAAAGAAGTTACATTTTTAAGACAGAAATCAAAAAATCAAAGTCAAAACCAGATTTCACCCAGAGAACTTATGCTTAATTTGGATTAAAAGTTTGGCTTAGAAAGTTGCATCCGTTCATGCACCTGCAGGCACATTGTTTTCTTATAAGCTTCAAATAGCTTGTAAAGGAAAACCCTTACAAGCATTTCACTGAGAAAGGACAACAAAGAATAGTGTAAAGATGTAGGAACACATTCACGATGGTAAAACAGAATCTAAAAGACTTTTAAATTCTTGCAGATGTGACATGGGTTTGTTTTGGGGTTTTTTTTCCCTGAAAAATTGTGGTTTTGAAAAACAAATTGTGCTAAGTAAAGCTTCTCAGCTGGACACATTAAAATCCTTCATACTAAATCAATCATACTAAATCAGTCAGTACTTGCAGGTTCCTGGTTCCCCAAATAACAACTTAGAGAATATTTAAATCAAGGAATATATGTAATTCCAGAAGAAGTGCAAGAAATCATACATTTCACTTCACACTGTAAAATCAAACTCAAATCTCATGGATCAAATTCAGTTTTCATCACAATTAATGTTGAGGGCAGTAACTTCGGAGAATTTGGGGATTTAACTCATTTCTACTGTAAAAAAAAAATAAAAATCCTGCAAACTCTTTTTGAAAATTTTATCATTGAACAACCACAGCTGGGGAGGAAAAGTATAGAAGTTTTTCCATAAAATCATTTTTCACCTGAGTAATATATCTTAGTTAAACTAATGAAATATAAGCAAAATATCTAAGCCTTGATGGATCTAAAATATAGTGATACAGATTTCCTACAACCTCGTTATCTGTGAAGTATGGCAATTGCTTGAGAGAATGAGAGGCCTGAACAATGATTACTTGAAACAGGCACAATAAGCACTGAAGGGTTTTGAAACCAAGATGTAGAAGATTTCTGTTTCTCCTGGTCTCTTCCACCCCATACACACACACAAACTGCTGGGCAGAAAATACTTCAGAAGCACTTGTTTTCTACTGTATAATGTTTAATCCAAATAGATTTTTAACATTGTTCTTAAATTAAACAACTGCAAACTTTTTAGACTGTTGTTTGGATAAAAGACTTAGTTTCAAACATCAGTGACATTGGAATTATCATGCAATTCCTATCAGTATAAATGGCAAACAATCAAACATTACAGCTTGTAAAACCGCAACAGCTGTATACTCCTAATATTAGAGCGTCAAGTAATTTTCGTTATAGAACATCTTTGCCTAAAAAGTTTTCTATGTTTGGAAAATGCTGAACATTATATGTATTAATATCCTCAAAATACTTCGCTGTTTTAAAGTGACATCTTATGTAAAGTTTCAATTTTCAATTTTGAGTATTTTCTTTCAACTTGCTATTTAAGTCACCTGCTATATCTATAGTTTATTGCTTTGGGAAAGAGGAAGGCAGAATACGTGAGGCGTACATTGGGAAGTTGGTTTTGGGGTTTGTGTCATATATTTCTTCATATTTGTAAACCAGCAACAAGAGTCTGAATATACAGGAGCAATGCAAAATTAATTTTAAACATCTATACAGGGAAGAGAGTTCTAAAAACATACACCTATTTAGCCTAGCATAGAAATAAAAAATGACTATGACAATCTGGGCCAGTACAATACTGTAGAGAAGTCAGACTGATACAGAAGACTCAGCAGCTCAGCTCCAAGTCTTCTGAAGCCGAGAGGATCCAGGCAGAGGTTAGTCATCTTCCTAGTTATTATCATGGGCTCTCAGGTGCATACTCCCAAGCTTTTATCTGAATCCTTCTGTTATTTTGCAGTTCAGATATCACTGACTATGAAAACCAGTGTGAGACTTTGAGATGTGCATGTGACTTGTAACAGCTCAGGCGAGTTTCCATGTGGTGTTGCAGCAATTCAGAAAGTCCTCTACTCCATGCAGACCCTTGGAAAACGCAGCAAAGTAATCGGTTCCACATTGGTCTGCAATGTTTTAAGGTTTTTTTATTTGCTTTTCTGGGTTTAGATTTTATTTGTTTGTTTATTTTTGTGATAATGCTCCGCTGCAAGTAACATTTTCCTGGGCTGTTCAGGCATTTGGACAGAACTGAGGAACTTTTCTTAAATTAAGAGATGCACTTAATTCAGGATGGAGTGAGAAAGGCATTATCTCATTCAGTCCAAATGAGATTTCATGTTTGGAAGTGAAAGTTAGATGAACATTAGAAAAGAATCATTTTTATGTGAGCTAATACAGAAAAGCTTAAAAAGAGATCCAGAAATTCCTCATTAAAGATAACTAAGAAAGATACTTCAAGATTGAGACAAAATAACCGTAGTTTGCAAAGAATCACTCTAGAGGACTTTAGCAATCTCTATGTTTATCTAAAAAAAAAAATCTTAAAAAAAAAAAATCAGTCAACAAATATGGGCAAACCCTAATGAGATCCATCCCAGAGATGGTAACTGTTGCAACAGTTTATTGTGAAACAGAAACCGCAACATTTTCCTTAAGTACAATGCACAGTCCTGCTACAACTGAAGTAAAGGGGATTTAGGTAATTTTCTTCAATGAAAACAACTTTTGTTCGCTTATACAGTCAATCTGAGTAATATTAACAACAAGCGTTGGATTCTTCTTACAGCAACTAGTAAGAAAATATACAAAATCAGACACATTCTGCCTTTGTGTTTGGTCTTTTTTTTTCCCCAAAAATATTATTCAAGAGGTGGGTTGGTTTTGGTTTGGTTTTTACATTCCCTGGAACAATGTGTCATTACTTATAATCTGCAAACTTCATTCCTGCTAAAATTGATCTAGTCATTATTTTTCAGTTACACCATGAAAAGCCACCATTGCAGATGACTTTCAGGAATACAGTAATTTCCTTCTCTGAAGCTAACAAGGTTACATGCCACTGTTACTTCAAGATGATATAAATCATAATAGTCCTCATTTTTTTCAAATTATTTCATATTTAAAAGTTTCATAATAATTCCTCCCAGCCACGGAAAAATTACTACTAGGAAGCAGATTTTCTATGCCAGGTTTTTTTCACCTATGTCCATATGCCTGATTCCATTTTGAAGACACCTAATTATATTTCTAAATTAACTTTGCATTTTAGCTAATTGATTGTATTCTGCATACAAGCAATGCAGTTTATGAACTGTTTACATTTTAAAACTGTTGCCTCTCTACGTTTTAAAAGAAGATACAAAAATTCTGTTATAGTTCTGAGGGGGTCTTGACATTTGCTTTGTAATCTGTCTGTACACTAAGTAAACATATGCATCATCTTTTGTGCAAAGGTGGTGTACTTTAAGTAGTAGCCACATATTGCACCACCTTCAGTTTTGATTTATACTGTTATTTTCTACTTTAAAAGATTTTGAGCTTGTAAACACAGTGCCAAACGCTGAGATATTATGCTGCTGTGAACAAATGATCAACTGAAAGAATCAAGTTTAAAATGCTCTCTGATTTGATGGAGAATTGACAGACATTGAGATAAATTGGGAAAAAAAGGAGTTTGCACTAGGCTGCAAAAAAGAGATTATAACTCCACCGGGGGCAGGGGGGAGGGTGGAACAGGACAGGTGAATGTGAGAAGCTTAAGAAAAACCAAAATAAAACAGAAATTCGCAGAACTTGGTCTGCTAAAGGTCAAGTCAATGAGAAACAGTCTGACTCCATGCCCATACTTAATACGTAACTTTTACAGAAAACTCAGAAACCAACTTTGTTTAGAATAAACATGTCATCCTAAATTTAATTCATTCACTTCTGACCATATGTCTTGGTTTAACCCCAGCCAGCAACTAAGCACCACGCAGCCGCTCACTCACTCCCCCCACCCACCCAGTGAGATAGGGGAGAGAATCAGAAAAAAACCCAACCAACCAAACAAAAAAACCTTGTGGGTTGAGATAAGAAAAGAAAAAAATTAATAATGATAATAATAACAAAATTACAATAATAATAATAAAAAGGATTAGAATATAGCAAACAAGTGATGCACAATGCAATTGCTCACCACTCACCGACTGATGCCCAGTTAGTTCCTGAGCAGTGACCACTCCCCACCCAACTTCCCCCCAGTTTATATACTGGACATGACGTCACATGGTATGGAATACCCCCTTGGCCAGTTTGGGTCGGCTGTCCTGGCTGTGTCCCCCCGCAACTTCTTGTGGCCCTCCAGCCTTCTTGCTGGCCAGGAATGAGAAGCTGAAAAATCCTTGGCTTTAGTCTAAACACTACTGAGCAACAACTGAAACCATTAGCATGTTATCAACATTCTTCTCATACTGAACCCAAAACATAACACTATACCAGCTACTAGGAAGAAAATTAACTCTATCCCAGCCAAAACCAGGACACCATAAAACTGAAAAATACACCAGGAAACAAAGGACTGAGCACAAACTCAATAAAAACTTTCAGGAAGGTGCATCAGTGTAGTAACCAGTAAGCTGTCCAGTTACAACCATGCAGCTGACTACTGCCTCACTGGTTTTTACACAAAACACATTGCTTATCAGTAGAAAACTTTAGGATTGGATATTATATTTGTCTGTAATGCAGAAATACATGGCTACCACAAAGCATTGGACTACATGTACAAAGGAATAGTTATGAATACACAGATCTACTGGAGAGAAAGAAAAGAGAACAATACTGCATTCATTGATCCCCACTTGGCAGCATGGGGTCAGAGACTCAAATATTTTGTTTTATGAACTGATTACAGCACTTGTGCTTTTAATTTTTTGGCATTAAAATTTCATAAGAACTTTAATGTTGACTTACTGCACATTTACAATAGCCGCACTGATCCAATCGACCATGATGACTCTAAAAGCCTTTTAACAAACTATATGGACTATAAACTAGCCTTGACAAAGGAGCCTTTAGAGACTTTCCAATGTAGTAATGTATGCTTTAATAGGGTTTGCTGTTAATTCTTTACGACAGCCTGAAATTCCATCAGGTGTTTCTTTTTGCTAAACCTTGCTAAACTTCAGAGTCAGTAAAAAGCTATATGAACAGGGTGAGGTGTGGCCTTCCGCAGTCAGCTTTGAAACTCTCATAGTTGCTTTATCTCATATCACCTCAGTTTCAGTTGAATTTCCAGCTGTATATCTTTCAGAATATACAATAACAAGCCAGAAAACAACAAAATGCTCTATTCACACTCCTCAGTAACTATGCATAATAATTTTTTTTTCCAATTTTTGCCTCTACCCATAGGCAACCAATTCATGAGTTGCTTCTGATATTCTGGAGTGTATTCATATCTCATTTTTCTTCACAGCTTATAACTCAATTGCAAGGAATTTTTAGTTTAATTACTCAAAATTCACAGTAAGAGAGTTCATTCTAATTGGAGATTCAGCTCATATGGTATTATTTTTCCTCTCAATTTGGATTAATGTAATTCTTGAATTCAATGTGCAAATACCTACATTTAACACAGGCAATTTCAACTTTTTTTAATATTTGCCTAAAATTGGCTACAGTTTGTTTTTCTTCAACTTTTATACTTGCTTTCCACAGACATGGTCTTACATATAGGAAAAAGACTTTCTTTTTTTCTTATTTTACAATGTAAACAATATACACAGATTAAAGCTAGTGGTAATAATAGCAAACTTAACTCATTTCTGTAATTTGCACTTTGACAAAAAGATTTCTTAAAAAGATGTGACAAACCAAGTATAATATGTTTCAGATTTTATTATTAATATATATGGAGTAGTCTAGGCAATCCTCAAGGAAACCAAAAGGGAGGACTGAAAAAAGGCAAATGTTTTTTAAAACACCCTTAAAACTTAATACCCAGTCACCTTACAAGGCTGACACATTAATCAAAACAGCTCAGAAATGTTCCGTGTAAATGCATGATCTAATAAAAAATGGACAGTCTCACCACTTCATTCAGGGCGTATAGACTTCAACCTCATTCATGACATGATCCTTGAATACCCCAGTCCACTTCAGTCAGTCTACATCACCTTCCTCAGCCTGAAGGTTAAGACTGTTTACACAAACCCTGCCCATGGTAAACTACTGTCAGAGAACTGGTTTCACCCAGATAATTCACACCACATTAATGAATGCAAAATGCTATCTCAGCAAAAGCTTTCTTTGGCAAGATAAATAATGGAGCAGAAACAAAGAGCACCCCTCTTTGTGTTTCCTACCACCCCACAGATCATCACATTTCACACAAAATTCCCACATGTAGATATTATAATATAGTAATATTATAAGAATATAGTATAAGAAATAAGCCAGAGTAATTTAGCTTTCATAAAAAAAAAAAATATAATAGTATCCTAGTTTTCTCTAAAGTTGACAAAGAGGATACCTCTCCCCCCAAATCATAATTCTCTTCATCCATATGCTTTTTTCTTTTAAAAAAGGTATTTTTTCATTAACTATCCCATAGCATAAGAAATGTACTATCAACATTACAAGCAGAAAATTTGTTTGTAAATGGGATTGGGAAAGGCAACTCAAAGACAAGTGGAAAGTTGAAGAGTTGAAACATCTGTTGGAGTCTTGTTTGTTTAGACTAGCAACTGATTACCACTTGCCCACATCGATTGCAATCAACAGTATTTATATTTATCCTTGGCATTTCCTTCTGAGCTATCAATCAAAACATTTCTTTCTGGTTTTCATGTTAATGCCCACTTCTAATCTTCAATATATGTGCACTTAATCCTTAATTCAACAACACTTAAACATGTATTATTAAAAGCAAGAAATAGTGAAATAATTTAGTGAGCATGGGTGAATTTATGTTCCTGACAAAAAGCTGATCCTTTCCTTTAGGATTTAACCGAATTGAAGCTTTATTAAGGTGAAAATTGCTCCAAACATTTGAAAACTTACTTTTCCAGTAAGGACTAATATTGAAAGGCTATTATTCTGTATATAGCAGTACATTATCAAACAACCCCACAGCTCTTTTGTTTCCTTAAAATAATTTTTTAACTCTTAAAGCTTGAGCTGTAGATCCATCAGCTCTTCATACCAAGTTAAAAATGGTCCATCTTTATGACGATCCTTTAAAAGTGAAAAAAGCTAATAGAGATTATTAGTTTCTATTTGCTATAAAGATTTAAAATATATACTCAGCACATGATTCATTTCTACATTCTGGAAGGTTTCTGGGGTTTTGGTTGTCTGCTTGTTTTTTTAAATTCCACTAGTCTATTTCTGTAAGTATTCACAACTGTTGTCCAAATACGAGCATACCAGAACCTACCATTCTCAAAGATGCAAAAACTGCTAGTGTATTTCCCAAATACAACATTCTATTTTTTGGGAGAGCTGCAGTAGTAGCTGTAATAAAAAAAGAACTGATGCAGTATGGGGTAGACTGAAAATCTTTTTGAATGTTTACAACTTCGGGGCCTGATCTTGCAGTTCTTGCATTATCAAGATTCCATGAGGTACTGTAATGTCAAGAATGCTCTAGAAGAGGAAGATAACTAAGTGAACATTCTCTCTCTGTTTCAGAAAGCTAGATATCAGTTCCTCATATTTGGCTATTAAGAATGCCTGAGCATAAACTACCTTGGTCTTTGGCTTACTCACAGATGTTCACTGAGAATATTATATTCAAAACTCAAGATGTTCATTGCTCATAAGGTACATGGCATGCTTCTGCACCATATGCACTATGGAAAACTCACTATGGCAAGGTTTCCATTTAGAAACATCCGCATTATAAATTCACTCTATCTACTTTTAAATCTGTATATTTATGGAAAACATAGACTTAATATTCACTAAAGCTCCAAGTGATATAAAGGCTTCCACACAATGTAGATTCTTTAGCACATCTACTTCACGTCTCTGGGTACACAGGTATACCACCTACTTTGACCAGTTCTTCCAAGTGAGTTGGAACATGCAAAGAAATTTCCTTCTGGTATTGTCAGAATTATCCTAGATCTCCTAATTTATATGATATTCAGCTCCTAATAATGTACTGAATTATTATTTTAAATACACGTATACAGAGCTTTCAAACCGGTAGAACCTTATGAATGACTTTTGAAAACTTCAAAGCCAGGCAAAGACTTTGCATTTAAATTGATTTTTTTGAAGGGTTTCCCAAAAAGGCCTATTTTCATGGCCATACTTAGTGATATCTAGGAGGATACCATAAAGCATGGGTAGCCTAGAATAGAATGACAGTCATTTACATACAAATGAGCTCATTACTATTGAATTTTTCACCAGCTGTTGATTCAAAATTCGAAAGATGTTTTATGAATCTACATAAAATATTAAGCGATGGCCTTTCTGCTATCAGTGTCCCTTATTAATTCTTTGTAGTAGTTTTTATCTACATTTTAGTAACTGTCATTCCATATGTTAATTTTAATCAAAACCATTACACGCTGAAATTTTAAGCTATTTTCAGAAATATTTCCAACTGTAAAGCACATTGCATTGCCTAGTCATGAGAAGTTTAAGCTATGACATGACAAGCTAACAAAATATGCATTCATATTTTAATGGAACCAATATGCTACACTTCCTTTCAAGGAAATACGTATTCCACCCAATGCTTAAAGCAACACCAAATTTATGGGCAATCTCTGCAGAAACTTTCTTGAATAAACATTCACCTCAAAAGGATTAACATACATCTTTTCAGAAGTCAGCTCTTAATCAATATTCTGGTTGTCTTGCTTTGAAGCGGCAGGAACACTTATTCTTCATCTACCTCGTAGCAGGTAATATGCTAGACCCCCTTCCAAAACCCTCACCTGGGTAACTCCAGGGAAGATTTAATTTACACACACACAGAAATCTTTATCTACTCATTAAGAATGACTTATTTACAGAATGACTTTGACTAGATTCATGTTATATTTCATGCCCTCTCTTACATGATAACAGCATGAGCAGACCCAAAGGACATGCCCCAGCTTTAGAGATCTACTAAGCAATATCTGCCAGAAGGATATTGCACGCCTTCAGTGGTGCTGTCACCTCTTCCCTCTGCAGATAGGCAATAGTAATTAAAGCAGTTTATTAATCATTTAATATGAAAAACTTAAAAATTATCCAGAAAGAAAAAGAGATTCTGTCCTAATGCAGCAGCACAAATTCTGGATCATAGGCAATAAGCAACCATAGTGTTGAAAACTATCCCTAAAGTAAGGTCCTCCTAATCAGAGGTGATCTAACTGAATTAGGACTATGATGCCTCAAACAGCAAAAAGATGATTCCATGAATGTAACAGGAGATAAAGGGAAACAAATGCCTATCCCTGCTCCCAAATTAGCGCCCTTAATCCAGAGCACCCAGTGATGACCAGTACTTCTTCATGTCCAAGTTTCTTAAATCCCAGAGGTACTAGATTTTATTGCTCTACCACCTCAGAAAGCCCAACTCCTCCTCTTGCCACACTTAGATCTATCCCTCAATTCCCTCGTTGGTGGGATCTTAGCATTGCCACTTTCAACCTTGACAAAAGACAGAGTGCAGCCCTTTACCACTACAAGGCACAATTTGTTTAAGCAGCAATTAGGCACATTCAGAATCAAAAGATGAACAATGCAGGAGAAAAGAAAACAAAAAAGGCTTGGAGCTTGCCAAATGATGACTAAAAAATAGCTCAGTTTGAGGGCCTGACCACAAAATTTCAGAGGAATTTCAAAAGGTGGTGTAGACACTGACACCATTCTTGCATGCCAGATTTTGATTCTCATAAAGCTGCAGCAGTGTATCATCCTATTCAGCTATCCTTGGGACTATAAACTTCCCCATCACTGAGCATGAATTAATAATTTCTAAAGTGGTGGATTTTAGTTTAAACGTTGCAGCACATTACTGTTAACATTATAGCTTCTGAAACTGCAGATTGTGTACTATTGTTCATGAGTTTCCTTCCTGCAGAGTTTTTGGAGGAAACAAGCATTCATGAACAAAGCTTTGCTAATTATCTCGGAGCCTGCCTGTCTGAAGGGGCCATCAGTAATGAAAAATGAGAAGCAATCAGTGAGAGACTTCAAAACACAAGAAATTGGCAAGAAGAGCACAGCAAACCAAAACGTAATTGTATTCTAAATATTGCATCAGCTCCAAAATTAAAAATATATAAATATAGGAAAATTCTTTAAAAGAGTTTATAAGCATAATTGGAAGGTATATAGAGCCAATTAACCCATTCAGAAAAAAACCTTTATATTTTGAATACATTATTCTTCTCATGTACTGGTGGGTATGTATCTAGCTTTAATTTCAACACTTTTCATGAATAGCCAAGCTACAAAACCATTGAGGGCATCAGCAAAAACTCACTTGAAATTCCATCTTACACACTTAAAACGTAGCTTATGCAAACTCTGCTTGTCATTGAGAAGATCTTCTCATATGCATCAAAATGTAACATTACACCAAGAAGAGAGTTTGGTGCAGTGTTTAATGGAACATTTCAGAGGACATGCAAAAAGATTTACCCCTGAAAAGCCACCATACACAAACACAATAAAAGATGTCATCCTGATATCACACTGAAATACTGATGCATCTTCACGCCAACATAAATTCAAACTGATAAATTAAGAAACATATATCCAAAATCCTGCTGTATAATCTGATTAATAAGGACATAAAATAGAAGAACCTGCTCTATTTCAGGAATTAATCAATGAAGTGATTACAAACTTAGAGTACTGCGGAAGCAAAGCATGCAACAGTGATCCAGCATATCATATGGCCCTAATATACATGCCATCATTCAGCTATATCCTGAATTGTTTCCGAGAAACTGTTTGTATTTACATAAAATGCTAGGGTTATCCACATACTTTCTAGACCTACAGATTTTTCTGTGTTGTCTTTTTTTTTTCCTGTGCTAAGTTTCTCCATAAAATTCAAAACCAAACAGAAGTATCTCCACCAGAAGATATTTGCTTATTTTATGCTCAATCTATTCCCTTAAGAGATAAGTGTTGTCAGGGGTTCAGCAGTGGAAATTAAAATATTTACGCTACATTTGACTTTCCAAAAACATTCTATTTGAGCCAGGATTGTTGCCCCTGATGAATAAAACAGCTAAGAATTGGACTAGGCTTTGAGAGAAGACAGTATTTCACTGTATCTTATACTTTAGTAATATCTATACTCATTCCATGTAAATAGGCTGTGTCAAACCAAACATCCAAAATGCTAAAAGAAACCATTGCTTTAAATTTTGAAGTTCCAAGGAGAGAGAAAATAGATGTTAATTAAAATCTCAGATTTGGATTATTCAGAGAAGAGTCACATGCAGGCATTATTTTTCTAGTATTTATTCAAAGCTTAACTGAGCCCTTAAACCTGTCGAAGTTTGATTGTGACTAATTGTTCATCTGTAAGATTGTTGATAATTTTCTAGAAGTTATCAAGGACTATTGCATAAACTTCTTAATAGAGTTGGAAAATCCATATTATTAGCATGATAGAACATAAAATCTTTGAAATATAAATGGTTTGGGAATAGACAGAAAAAGGGAGAATTTAACACAATCCATACACCTACTTAACACAGAAAATGGCTAATAACATAAAAACTACTATGAGAATGCAGGGATTCTACTCCACTCCCCCACCTACACCACTACCACCACCACCACCCCCACCACCCCCCAAAATTCTATGGAAGTAAGGAAATTCAGAGCAAGTTGTGTACTATAAAGTTTATGCACCACATGCATTTTTACATCTACAGCTGTCTGGCTTCTGTCATCTTTTACTTCAGAGTCATTGTGTCAGTTCTCCTGAAGGGCGCAAGTATTGGCTTGCCCTTCCTATATTGCTAGCACAAAACAACAGTCCCCAGGCTCCAGGAACTATTTTCAGAAACATCACAAAATAGTATTTATGTACACACACATACACAAATACAGATGTGTATCATGTAGAAGCACCTCAGATAATGGGTCATTACATTGGATGGAAGTGACAGAAACCAGAGAGAAATAAAGTAGCGTCTGCATTCCTGTATTATTTGCTTCATGTAATTCTAAAATACTACAGATCATTTCTGTAACAGCGAAAAATCATAAAAACTGGAATGTGGAAACCTTTACTGAGTTCAATGGATTACTCCTGTGAATAACTGGTTACAGTATCAGTAATTTGTAAGATAAGGACAGTAAGAAACAGTGCACATTCCTCTGTAAAAACTTTTTCCTTTTTTAACAGTCATTCACAATAATCAGTCAGACATCCATGTAACCTAAAATGCAGCATTCTCTTCCAGTTTTTAAATTTTGAATTCCAACAGAAACACAGCTTTCCTGTTCAAAAATAAATATGTATGACAATAAAGTCTGCATACTGATAATTATATATTCAATTGAAAGGCATAAAATGGTTTTAAAATAATTTTCTAGATCGTAAGAAATTGTAGTTTTACAGAAACCTGTCCATGTAGGGATCTAGGAACAGCTATTATTGAATAACTATAGACAGTCTAATCTATGCACTGTTTGCCTTTATAAAATACTTTAGAAGTCAAAATACATATTTTCCACACACAAAAGAACTACTCTGTAATTGTAGGTGAATGAAAGCGCAACAAAAACACCAAACTTTTCAATAGGACGACTTCATTTTTACTTACAGATGCAAGTAAAAATACAAAGAACCAGGAGGGAGGTCAAACTGCACACAATATTGGTGTCAGTTGGCCAGGTTCTGAGGAATCCCACACATACATGCACTACTTATCCTAGTTAAGACGTTATCCTAACAGACACACATGTAACATCCCAAAACACGTGTTCCCATCTTCTAGCATGCAATGCTTAGATGCATAAGAAAAACTAACACAGCGCTCTAAAAGAAAGCTGAGCTTCTCTTACGTCTACAAGAATTCTTATGCATGACCAAAAGAAAAGAAAATCAGCTCAAAGAGTTTATTTACAGATTAAGAAGGTACATCACAATGCCCTGTTAAAGAAACTATTTGCAAGACTTAAGGCAAAGTCTAACCACAATTTGACTGATTTGAACCAGAACACTCCATGGGATAAAATGGTTGATTTTTTTAAGACTAAACTTGAAATTGCAGGGAACGCATGTTACTGTGTATGCAGTTTGTAGGGTAACGGAAGCCATCTTTAACTGAACTGAATTTCTGGACACTAAGAGTGTCCATATTAATTAACAGATAGCTTGATTTAAAATACAGCAACCATTTTATCATGAGATGATCTCTGTAATAAAAATTAAATAATTAAAATGCTACGAACATAAATCCATATTTTTCAGGGTATGAATAGGCATTTTGCTGATGAAATTATGCTGTTCTTTATATAGCCAGACTATTTGACAGACTATTTTAGAGTGATCCACGTCAAAGGCAACATACTGGATTCAACAGACCACTGCTCTATTTCATTACAGAAATTCAAGGACTCCTAAAGGGTCTTTATTCCAATTGTTAAAGTAGAAGCCTTTATTGTTGTCCCACAGGGCCCAAAATAACCTTGAATATTTTATCAAGATTAGGATACAAACAGCTTCTAGCTTTTATGAAAAATGATATTGCTCATACTGGTATCAGTAGGATACTTTCAATTTTTATTTTTTTTTCCAAATGAGAAAGAAGATTTATTTTTATTTATCACTGAAAGAACTGGTACAATTGCAAAGGATACACACGGGAAATAACGATGGAAACCATTTGCTGATAGCAACATTTTTACTAGCTACTTCAATCCACAGGAAGTGGAAAAATATCCAAAAGTTGTTGGCTTTAATTCCCTTCTTACATCAACTCTTTGATAATTAGCTATGAAGTATCCCCTTATACATTATGCTTGCATGGTCCTGATATTCTGGCTGTAATACATAGTTCCTTTTCCTGCCTATTTGTTTTCCTTTAGAGAGAGAGAGCCTTCCCTCAGTGAGTAGGTGTAACAAATCGACAAATTTTTGTGTACTTGTTCACTGAATTGTACTAGGTGGAAGGGCCCATTTGTCCAACACAAGAGAGGAGGTATCACTTCAACTTGTTCATGCAGTTCTAACATATCTTCACCTTTGGTTGCTTTCAGAATAAAGATCAGACAGTTTCTTTCTGAATGTCTGACCAAACCCTTTTTTTCCCCAGAGCTGAGGTACTTTTTCATTTATTCCATTCACACGTAGGTTGCGTGCTTTATCACAGCATCACAAAATGGTTGAGGTTGGAAGGGACGTTTGGAGGTCATCTGGTCCAAACACCTGCTCAAGCAAGGCCACCTGGTGCTGGTTGCCCAGGGCCATGTCCATACAAATTCTGAACATCCCCAAGCTGAGAGATTCCACAATCCCCCTGGGCAACCTGCTCCAGCAGGCTCACCCAGTCGCAGACAGAACAAAACACTTTCCACAGCAGTCAAAGGGGACTATGAAGAAGACAGCTCATCACTACGAAAGTGTAAAGAAAGATATGAAAGCAAAATTATCTTTTCTTTGGCCCTCTGGCACCGTATTGGAAAAAGACACAAACAGCAAGTCTTAGCTTTAACAGGGAACCTTGCTCCACTCTTGGATCTTGAGTAGATGTGCCTCCCAGTATACCTTCTTGGGGTAGTTATTAAATTGGAAAGGCCTTGCAACTAAGCTTGAAGATTGTTCTTCTAGGGACAGATGAGAACAGCAGCACGGGTACAAATCTGCACCATCCCAACAAGAATAACGCGTGTAAACTCCATGAAGAAATTCCTTGACTTGTTTTTCTTGAAGTACTTTGAGAGCTTTTAATACAAAAGCTTACTCTGGTTCAATATTACCACACTAAGAACAATAAGCATCTTAAAGGCCTCTGGTTAGTGCATAAAAAACTTCAAAATTAATTTTGAAGCTATTTGCTCTTTTTACTTGATTTACTTTTATTCCACAGCATTGCATGGAGTATGGAAAACCACATGATTTCCTTAACTTTGTGAATACAATTGATAAAGAGAGTCTGCGTTCACTTTTTAGGACTCCAAAAGGATTTAACATACAAGATAAAAAAAGCCTTGTTATACATTCAAATAACCCATCTAAATTTTGTTCCTAGTCTCTTTCTCAATATGAAAATTCTCTAAATAGCACCAGAATGTCAGCAATGTTTTGAAAAGTTACAAATTATTTAAGCCTTTCTAAAAGCTTCAGATAAGAGTTTAAAAATATATAGGATACTTTTTCCTGTACTTCATATAATTTTATTGTAGCAATAAATTCTGTTTAAAAAAGCTGCCACGATACTATGACACTTCATGAAACATTTCTAAAAGATTCCGTATTTTCTGTTGAAAAGTTAGAAAAAAGTTAGGTGGTTGGTTGTTGGGTGTTTTTTTTAATGTAATCACACTATTTATTTTTTAAAGTACTCTGGCTTTCAGAGTTATGCCTCACTTGGGTCCAGGATTAGTAAAATTACAGTTCTAAAAACTAGTACTTCTCACGTGAAAGACCACATAGGAGTCCTACCTGCATCATAGAGTCTCCTACCCAAATCTAGTGGCCACATACAATCTTATTCAATGGAAGTGCAGGTGACAGGCTAAGCACACACAAATTAGCAATGGGAACTTCTGTAGCTCATTCATATAATCCAATGTCTTTAAACTGTGTCATTATAATGTTTGTTTCTCTTGTCTATGTGCTCAATCCTTTGAAGATATAAGCAGCTAGAAAAACAAATACCTATAAGTAATTATATTATACTATTAAAATAAGAATCAATATTCAACTTAGAATGAAAGAAAAATTATAAATATATTTGAAATATATAATCCAGTAACTAAGTATTACTTCTTTTGCTACTCTACAATGTCCACAAACATTGTAATGATCTTGTCTCTTGTTCTTTGTGGACCAAATTTTTCTACCTACACTCACCAAGACTAACGTTCCTATGAAGGACTGTTCAACATGAAATTAAGGAGAGCTAAAAATAGTTTTGTGTAGCATAGTTGGTGTTTAGATTCTTCAGGAGTGTTGATCACATACTACTGCTCTGTTTCTTCATTGGAAAAATCCATTATGAGTCTTCAGGGAAGCAGGCAACTAACCAAGTGTGTGCATAGAATTACTGTTTCCAATAACACTGCTGAAACTTAAACTAAAATTTGTGCTTAAATTCTACAAAGGGCAAAGATTTTTTATAAGGATACTTACAGAAAATTTACAGGATTCTTATTCATTTTCTGAGTGTTTGGATATACGGTTCTAAAGTTCACTTCTAGGTTGAGAGAGGTTGGTTTGCTTAATTGGCAATAAACCTAAAAGATCATTTCATAGAACGTATTTTGAATCTAGTGAAAGGTCATCAAGAAAGCAAAATCTTAAACCTGAAAGTGTTAGCTGGGAATATGCTCTTTCTTCCCCTCTTAACTGAGATTTATCATCTTGAACTAGGACAGGTCCTTGGAACTGAGAGGCAATAATCCTGTTCATAGTTTTGTACTCCTAGGGCCTTTTCTTTGTGGAAGGAACGTAGCTACCGTTCTTGGCTGGTGATACATTTCTGTTCCAATCTCTATGCATTACCTCTAAAATCCGGCTGGAAGTAAAAGGAGTTCTCAAATATAGGACATAGTGACACTTCACACTGATTTCCTGACCAGTCTACATGTGTTATGACACTAGTTTATCCTAAATATGTTTTTAGTACATCCACCTGCATTATTACAAGTGCCCAATTATTTAATATAGTAACATAATATTTCCACATGCAACAGAGTTTTACTTTGATTTAAATGCACTGTAAAACACATATTAAGCAAGTACACAGGACAGACTGTACTTCATATAAAAGTTAGATATCACTGTAAAGAAGAAATAGCCTAAAAATCATTAAAGATGAATGAACAAATTAAAACATTGCTTTCAAGAACTAAATAGTGAAAACCATTTTCTTTTAAACTGAGTATCTTATTTCAATAAATTATATTTTAAAGTAAGTACAGCTTTCAAGATTGATTGAAGATGATGCATGTTTAAGATGTTAGCTATAGCTTCATATATTTAAAAAGTAAACTATAGATGTTTGCTATTGTTCAGGGCTTAAAACCTTGAATGATGATTTTTAAAAATGGTGTTAATTTTCTCTTTGAGCTCGACAAATTTGCCAAAATGTTAACAACTCTCTCAAGTCCAGAGAGAAGAGATTTAGAGTTAGTATTTGCAGCACTTTATTTCCCAGCCATAATCAGTCTCATAGTTTGGTTGTTTTATTTTTTTTTAAATTCCAACTACGTGCTTTGCATTTGATTTATGAAAGTACAAATAACTAATGAGGAAAAGGTCACATCCAATAAGGACTGGAAACACACTGGAATTTTATTCTGAGAAGTGACAAAGCAGAAAACATTTACCTCCTCGCTCTTCAATGCAAATCTTGATTCCCTCCCCCCAGGTGGACTCTGGAGAATCATGACATAGAGGACAGCTGTGGAATCAAGCAAGTTTTCTTTCTTTCTTTCTAATTAACACCCCCCACCCCACCCCCCGTATCCCTTACACATCTACAACACATTACTCCTTGTGATTTAATCAACCTGCATTAGGAGAAAAAACATTGTTCACAGAACACACACTGATTGCATCTGTATAAAATGAGATTGTTACTTTCAGGTTTCTCTCAGTTTTCAATGTTAGGTTCATGTTCAAGTTTTTTGCCTTTTTCATGATTTCACTCATTTAATGAAAAGGATTTCTTTGAGCAAATTACATCCCAGAGAAAGTAAAATAACACTTAAAATTAGAGTTGCTAATACATTCATACACAAGAGCCCTAACATTTCCTCTAAGGAATTTCCATTTCGATTTTAAGAAATCACAATAGGCATTCAACATTGTAAGATAAAGTCCCATGGAGAATCCTTCATCCTTGTTTGTACATCCAAGGCTAAAGTTGTAATCATATAATTCATCTGTGATTTGACAACTTTTGTTTCACTTGGGATGGGAAGAATATGCACATCCAGCATTTTACTCTAGTTTCCTCTATATTGATCATGTATAGCAAAAATACTTGACCAGAATGAAATGGAAAGGCTTCATTAAGCAAGTTTTATTTTTAGGAATTGCAAGAAAAATAAATTGTTCAAACTATGAAAAACAAATTGCACTCAGAATACTTCCCAGGAGATGATGATTTAGAAGTGCCAAAGGAGGAGCGAGGGAGCACCTAACAGCAAGATTGGGGTGTTGACTACTCTTATACCCTGACAGGACCTCAAGGATTTGGAGACTACCCACACAGCTGAATGGAACAGTTAATTTCATTTAGAACATCTGGTTTCACTTAAACTGGTTTGTTTCCTTCAGCTAAGACTCTACCATTGAGATGAAGAGGTTGTTCCTCTTAAAATGTCTTCCAAATAATCTGAAATTCAAACCATTACTCAGATTTCCTTGATATTTGACCTGTTGTATGAGGGTTGGATTTTAATATAAGAGTTACATAAGCCATTAATTCCTGAGATAGTATATCTACCTTTTTAAAAGCAAAATCTATTTTAGGACAGGGTTCTATTGGGGGCATGAGATGTTAGGCTTAAACCCCAACATAGCTCTTAGTAAGCTCAAAAGGGGTTTAGTCAGAAAACCTTTGCGTCATGAAGTTCAAGCAATAAAAATTCCATTTATAGATTAACATTCAACAAGTTACTGAATAAGGAACTAAATGCTGTAAATATGAGCAAACACCACTGCGCAGAACTAGGTAACTTCTCTGCAGCAGTACAGGTGAGTTTCTCTTTGCTATCACCAGAGAGCAAGCACTAGTCTGGAGAGATTTTTATCTCCTCTGCATGAGAAAATAGCTCTCAGATCCATGCATGCAAATCCATGAGAAGATGTTTTTAGGAAAGTTTTCCTGAAAGAAACGTGCCTTTCATTCAGATATACACAACACTACTTGTAGCCAAAAGTATAAGACTTGTGAGGCACTAACAGTTTCTGAAATGTTAATAGCTCAATTAAATGAGAAGGAAGAACTGGATATGAGGAAAGGGGCCCATATTTTCCAGCTGCATGATTGAGACATCCAGTAGAGTGTACATCAGTCTTTTCTCATGTGCTTAAATGTTACTGTAACCATCGTGTAATAAAACTGCTAAGTTACTGGGACACTAAGTCCCAATATGGTGATTTCTTTCACCAGCCCTGTTAGCAGCTCTGAACACTTCAAACTATAACAACGTATGTGATGATATGAGAAGAAAAAAGACTCTCATAACATCTTTCACCTTCAAAGAACATCTTCAGAGTAAATCTGGAAGTTTCTGTGGAAAAACATCTTAAAAAAAAAAAACCTGGAGAATTCAATAACATCATCAAAGTGGAGTTATAGTTGCCAGGGAAGATCTTAATCCCTTCTGAAACATCAAGTTTACTCAAATTCAAGTCCAGTTTAGTGAGTATATTTCTTAATTCTGTTTTAGGTTTCTGCTACCAAGTGACCCCAACGCACTGATAGAGTCACACATCTGCTTTTGAAAGGTACCGATTAAAATACCGTGTCATCATCCTACTCCAAATATAATTTAGCATTTGCCAGATTTTACCAGCCTATTATCCTTTTCTAAAACTCTTCACTTTTAAGCATATGATACTATCTCACTGTTCACTTTCAGTGACCCAAAATCAAATATCAGGGCTACACTCATAGCAATATAACTGCTGACAACTACCACAAAACCATCCTTGCTGCTGACACAGTCTACTAAGTGCAGATCTGAAATAAGGCCTGATGGGCCCATACATACCACCTCCTTTTGAGCAGATGAAAGCAAGAAAATAGGGCTTGGTCCACCAGTTTATACATACATAATAACCACAACTCTGCCAACTTATTTCAGGTAACGCTTCAGTATTGGTACTATACAGTTACCTCCAAATACTCACTACTTATTACTTGTGCTGGCCAGTCCTGACACAGGAAAATTAACATTTGGTTTCTTAATATTTAAAATCTCACTTATATCTGTTTTATTATTAGACAAGAGATATGCCTGTACAAACTTAATTCTGTTAAAATGTTTGCCATTGAATTTTAAATAACTCCAAACTGCTGATGGTTTCTCATATTAAAACAGTATTATCATCTAAATGAAAGTGACCTTTTATAGACACAACAGTACTGCCAAATTCTTTATTTAAAGCATCATCTCTCTCGAATAATATAGATCTTATACTTAGGCTAACCTGAATTAAAGTCTAAGCCAAAACCACAATAAGATTTTCATACAAAGCAAGAATATAAAATTCATATAAATAAGAATGAGCAATACTTCCTCTCCTTATGCTTCTCTGAAAGTTAAAGCAACCAAGTTCACTTCTGAAGAGAAGTTTAATACAGCTGGGATTTCTAAATTACCATTTCATAGGTTTGACACATGTCCCACAGGGAAGGAAGGAAAGTTGTCTAATGCATTTCAGCAATGAGTTTGCTTCCCTGTCCAAAAGAGAGAGTTAATTTTAAAGCTCTGCAGCTTTCTAAGTTTCTTTTCCTCAGTAAAAGTATTCATGCATACTGAGGTCATCAAATACAGGTGTTTATGTCTGCTTTCTGAAACAAAAGTCAACCAAAATACATTTAAGTATGTGTCATATACTTCAGGATTTTGTACTCTTTAATAAACATTACAGGCTGCCTGATAATCTGGATGAGAAAGCTGACAAAATAAACACTTACGTGTATTTATTTATTTCTGTTTTAATAAAGTGTATATATATATATGAAAACACGGAGTTCATAGAAAAAGCAGAAGCCCTCCCAAGCAAGTAGCACCTGATCTCACATTCAAAATACATCATTACAGATAAAATAGTTAAAAGTTTAGTCACTATAGAAAGGAAGATGAAATTATAGAAAACAAAGCAGAAGCAAAAAAAACCTCAACAATTTATTTAAAGTACACATACATTCTAAGTCCTCATATAGCTGTTGCAGCCAGTGAGGTCACTCACAGCTGAGATTTGGCTCAGTGAAAACATTAGAACATAGCAAGAGACAATCCTGGGAGTAGAAGCACCCAAACCATCACAAAAAGATACCACTAGAAAGGGGAAGGAAACAAACAAACAAACACACACACACCAAAAAAACCACAAAAAAACCCAAATAAATAAAAACAACAAAACCCCCAAAAAACAAATCCGCATACCCCAGCAGCTAGAGGAAGATTTAAGTAGGTCTACAAAGTCTTAAAAAAAAAATCAAGTTAAAAAAAAAATAATCACCAAACGCAAATTGCCAAGTACCTGAACACAGTATAAAAACACCCCAGAGCTGGAATATTTTTTTAAAAATCCCAGCTTTGAAGAGATTACCTGCAGAACTAAGGTGAAAAAATACCATCATGAAGCAACTAAAGTATCATTCTGTGCAACCTAGACGTGTTGTCCCATCACATGCTTAAAAGAAACAGAGGTGAGGCACTGAATTACGTGTAATTCAGCACATGTAATGCAGTTTTACCTGTAAACCTCCAATTTCTCTAAATAGGTTAATGATTTTTTTAATTTTTTTTTTTTTGAGAAGGGAAATTCTCAACACTTCTGTTTTAGGGATTTGTAGAGAGACTTATTTAGTTTTATAGTATGTCTCAAAGCAGTCTTTTTGGATTATTTACTCCACTCTTTTCTAGTGAAATCTTACAAAAAAACCCCAAAAAATAAAAGGAAAAATTCTTATTTCTTTGGGTTTAGCTTTTTTCCCTCTCTGCTGTTCTCAAGATGCTGCCACTTCTCATCATTTCTCTAGTTAAACTTGGTCCAGACAAGATCAATCAGCAGACCGATCTAATAAAATCTGCTAGACCACACTGACTCCACTCACTACTGCGAGGTACCTACACTCTGCTTCCCAGTAACCCTAATTCTGGAAATGTGGTGCAAAATCCCAAACTGACCCTGCATATACCCAAACAGATCTGGTAGTGTATTTTTGGCTTTAGTTCTGTCTTGCATGTGATCTGTAATCATCTTATGCCTTCTTAGGAGATATAGTCACTTAAACAAAACATTGTGATATGTGTCAAAACTATGTGTGATTGCAACATCTATAATGTCACTAATGATAGCTTTAGCTATAACTATCTTGGCCACCTATTGCGGTATGTAGCTATGGCCATGCAAACCCATGTGAACCCCAGCCCACAACAACATCCTCTGCAAGACAGATTGAAGATAGTTAGATTACAAGTTAAAACAACCAGTAATCACATCTCCACTGAAGACACACTATAATTATACAAATATTTGCATGAAGACCACAAGCAAAAAAGTCTGTATTTTTTTCTAGATTGTGGACTGATTTGTATAACGAGTTGCAGTAGGCCTGCAACATGAGTATTTCTTTCATGAGAAGTCAGAGAAAAAAATGCCTAAAAAAGAGAACTCTTCAAAATTGGTGCCTTGCTGAACACTATGGTATCCCCTCCTCAGGTCAGGTTTCATGGATTAGCTGTTGGCTGTTATGCTGTAAACTCTTATCTAAGCCTTGGTGTAGCTAGTACATTGACAATGCTTGATGTGATTTTTTTTTTTTAAATGCCATGCGATTTTTTTTTAAATATTGTTAACAAGAGAAATTTCATACTGCAAATTTCCCTGACTGCCAGAGTTGGATTTAAAACAACAACAAAAAAATCATCCCAAATTGCCAAAGGAATCAAAGGCAACACTGAAGACGACAGATTTTTTTCCCATTTTTTCAATGGGGAGCAAATCAGGTCAGATTACTTTATCTTTTGAAACCTCTTATTTTCCCTTTTTTCTGGATTTATATGCATACCTATAGTCAAAAACATGAATTAATACTCCCCCAAACCTTTGTCAAATTATTCAGATGCTTAATTTCAAAACAAAATGAACTTTAGATAGTTAAATGTATATGCTAGTCATAATAATTTAATTATTTTTCTATTGATCATTTTTATTGCTGCATTTTACACTTTACCTGATTATTTATTGGATAGTCTAATGAAATTCCACTGCTTTATTGCATTATTTAGTAAACAGAGTAGCAAACTACAGAAGTACAGCAATAAAATTAAGGTGATTTAGCAATAAGGCTGAATTTTAATTAAGTTACAGGAAAGGGGTTTTGAAGATGCTAAAGCAAGACAGCTTACTCAACAAAGACAGAAAAGGCAGTTCCTCCCTGCACGACAGAAATTAGGAAAGCATTCTAGTAAATTTCTTCATCTGAAGTAAAAAGAGGAGGGGAAAAAGGGAAAGAAAAAGCAGATAGCATTTTTCCTCAGCAGAATGAATATGGATTACTGCATATTATAAAGCAGTTCTGGGAAGAAAAAGAAAATTAACATTCCAGCAGATTCCCTTGCCATCAGCATTTCTTCATGCCTTTATTCCCCAAGAGAGATATTCACAAAACCCACAAGTGATGATGATGATGAAAACCCCCTGAAATCCAAAATACATAACTCCCATATGGTCTAAAAATATTAATGCATGCATAACATTTATGCAGCTTTCCATTTACGTACAGGTGAGCAGATCTTTCAGCTTCACATTCCCTTTTATAATATGCTTCATATCTTTAATATTAATAATGCATTTTACAAGACAGCTTTCTTGGATTTCCCATTACTTGGAAAAAACTACATTACCATAGTGCTCTGAGTCATGATGGTTTTTTCTGAGCTCATGTACTTCACACTGGCTCTGCCTTAATTTCAGTGGCCTGTTGTTTCTTCCCTAGACATGGTTCTCCCGCTTCTGCATTAGAACCTAATGCTTCCAGCTAGAGAATGGGGTCATTCTCGGGACACAAATTTGCTTTCTGAAACTCCTGAAGAGGTCATTAGGTGTTCCCTGGAAAGCTCTTTCTGCATTCTACCTAATTAATAAACTAACTCATTCTCATTAATTAAGATCTCAGCAATTTGATTTCCCTGTAACATACATTGATGGTTTTGATTCTCTTTGGAATGTCTGAGCAAGCTGGAGAACAGACCAAGCAGACAGACTAGGCTCCTTCAATGCAAGTATAAGTACAGACAAGTCCCAGAAGAGCAGCCCATGACAGTATAAGGCATGTGTAAAGTCTGTACACAGCCAGGCGTCACTATGCAAGGAGCATGTAAGCATCTATAACATACTGCTGTTACTCCCAGCTAAATATATACCTAGTATTCAGCTGGCATATACTCAAAAAATTTGAAGTTTTGACAGGTATGAACGAAGTTCTGATTAAAAAAATTCAACTATTTCAACCAGCGTTGGGGTCTCTCCATTCTAAAAACAATGCCCACTGGTATGGCAAATTCTACGAAAACCCAACAATGTCAGGTAGGGTTTTTTGGGGTTTTTTTTAAATACTTCTTCTCTCAGTCATGTTTTATTCTATCTCCAGCCCTTCCTATTATTCAAACAGATATTCCAGTTTATTTCAGCTGTGGAATAAATGCCTGGTTTTTGTGAACCTAATTTATCTTCATTCTAGATAATGGGAGCGTGATATTATTTTGGTTATTACTATCACCCTTTAGTTTTCCGAAGATACGAGTGAAAATTTAAATATGATGTTTCAGAAAGACCATATTCTCCCGACTACACCAAAATAACCCAATTAAGTAGGAAGGCCAAAGGCTTTTTCTTGCTAATGCAATGACATTATGTAGCTTTTATTTTCTTATGGAAGAAACATAAAGGGAAATAGAAATACAGCATACTCCATGGTCTAAGATAAAATAGATACTCTTCTTCCCTAAAAAGCATGTACCACTTGCAACAGGGTGTACACAGAGTGAATGTAATTTTTAGACATGGATTTTTTTTTTTCCTTGGGACTAATCTTCAGGTACGTTAACTTATATAATTCATGAATCTACATGAGATGAAGGACAGAAAGGTAGCAATACTGTGAGCGAATATAGCACAAACTGAAATGACCAAGTGACAGTGATGACTGGGATAACAAATGACAACATTCATATTAACAAGCGCTAGATGACATTCAATCACTGTCCAGTCCTGGCTACGGTGAAAGACAATACAATGTTTAGGCACAGCAGCAGAGGAAAGATGACACTTTTTAACATCTTCCACAACTTAAAAAGTCAGCAGGGAAGGGACAAGGTTACATACATCTATAAAGAGCTCTTGTTGGAGTTCAGCAATACAGAAAATCTATATGTAGCTGTATTGGGTTTGCGTGGCAAGGTTTTGGTAGCGGGGAAGCTACAGGGGTGGCTTCTCTGAGAAGCGGCCAGAAGCTTCCCCCATGTCTGACAGAGCCAGTGCCAGCTGGCTCCAAGACAGACCCACCGCTGGCCAAAGCTGAGCCCATCAGCGGTGGTGGTAGCACCTCTGGGATAACATATTAAGGGGAAAAAAACTGTGCAACAGCAGCCAGAGAGAGGAGTGAGAAGATGTGAGAGAAACAGCCCTGCAGACCCCCAGGCCAGTGCAGAAGGAGGAGGAGGAGATGCTCCAGGCACCAGTGCAGAGATTCCCCTGCAGCCCTTGGGGAAGACCACGGTGAGGCAGGCTGTCCCCCTGCAGCCCAAGGAGGTCCACGGGGGAGCAGATCTCCACCTGCAGCCCAGAGAGGACCCCACGCTGGAGAAGGTTGGTGCTCGAAGGAGGCTGGGACCCCATGGGAAGCCCACACTGGAGCAGGCCCCTGCCAGCACCTGCGGCCCCGTGGAAAGAGGAGCCCACGCTGGAGCAGGTTTTCTGGCAGGACTTGTGACCCTGTGGGGAACCCACGCTGGAGCAGTCTGTGCCTGAAGGACTGCAGCCTGTGGAAGGGACCCACGCTGGAGCAGTCCATGAAGAATTGCAGCCCATGGGAAGGACCCACATTGGAGAAGTTTGTGAAGGACTGTCTCCTGTGGTAGGGACTCCACGCTGGAGCAGGGGAAAAGTATGAGGAGTTCTGCCCCTGAGGAGAAAGGAGCAGCAGAGACAATGTGGGATGAACCGACCACAACCTCCATTCCCCATCCCCCTGTGCTGCTCATGGGGGAGGAGGTAGAGAAATTAGGAATAAAGTTAAGCCCAAGAAGAAGGGAGGGGTGGGGGGAAAGAGTTTTAAGATTTAGGTTCATTTGTCATTATCCTACTCTGATTTCATTGGTAATAAATTGAATTAATTTTCCCCAAGTCAAGTCTATTTTGCTTGTGATAGTAATTGCTGAGTGATCTCTCCCTGTCCTTATCTCGGCCCATGAGCCTTTTGTTATAGTATCTCTCCCCTGTCCACCTGAGGAGGTCCTAGCTGAGGAAGGGAGTGACAGAGAAGCTTTGGTGGGCACCTGGCATCCAGCCAGGGTCAACCCATCACAGCAGTATTTTTAATTGACCTAGTTAGCTGTATTTTCTTTTTCTGAATCCATAAATTGTAAGTTCTCCCTTCACTTACAAAAGGGATGAAAAAGAAGGTCGTTCTTACCCTGAAATGGGGGCATGAGAAATCTCTAGGATTTCTACATCACTTCTTCAATGGACTTTTTGCAGATTTGTTCTATACACTTTGTGGACCAAATTGCTCAGCTCATCCCACTCTGACTGCAGACCATAGGTTTCACAACAGGAGCTGTCAAATCCCCTTCTGCTCCTCACTAGCTCCCCCTGCCCTTGGTCCTTCCTCCAGTGAGCTACAGCATCTATTTCAGCCTCCATGCCAACAACAGCATGTGCAAAATCCTGCCCCTTCTTCAAAATGGGTGGCCTTTCCCACTCTGCCAGCTGGGAATAGACCCCGCACAATCCATTGAACCATGCCCTTGCATAATGCTCCTTGGTACAGGCCAAAACTGCGCCCAGGGAATGTACTAACATGGATGAGCACTTACCAGCATCTGGTGCCATTTACTGTTACAGCACAGACAGAGCCTGGCTGTCCCAAGCTCAGGAGGTCTTCACGTGCTTTGTACAAACATATTACAACTGTGGCAGCAATACAACTCTATGTCCGTATGAAATACATTTATGTCACACTGACATATTGATCTGCTAGGCACAACTGGGTTTTTACTTTCAGGGACAGAACCACAACATGTCCAATGAAAGGCATCATATAAATGTAAAACTATATGAAAACTCAATTAACAATTTATACATAGTTAAAGAACATTAAGGATCTGAAATTTGCCACAAACATCAATAAAATCAAACACCATACAGCTGCTCGTCGAAGTTTCCACTGACATTATATACACACATACGGTTTTTCTCCAGTTAGCCCTAGTTTTTCAGTAATTATAAACCTTTGCTATATTCTGGTATTGTATAGAGTATCATCAAGCAATTTTTGCGTATGGCCACAGAAGCCAAATATTCACTGTTACTTGCCTTAGCAAAAAGTGTGTTACATAGAGCACCTTTTATGCATGGATAAATATTACATATAAATTAGCTGGGAAATACCAAGAGGTAAGTGCCATGTTTTTGCAAAGCAGAAAGGAAACGCATGAAAGCAGCTTTTATTAACAAAGCAATAAGAGCTGTACATTTTTTCCAGTAAAAGCCAGGAAATACTTGTTGGCAGTGACAGATTTGCTACTGTAGAAGATAGAAAATCAAAAGAAAATGTTGACTAAAAGAATAAACTGCAATGTTCTGTTTGTTACTGCTGATGTTTACAGCAGTTATTTACCCAAGCAAATTATAATGTAGGAATTCTGAGGCACATACACTCAAATATATTAAAGGAACGTATATTTCTGATACATGTAGCACTGTGTTTTATCACGTTCCCCTGCAGAATTGCTCACAGTACATCAATAGAATAGCCAGACACTTTCAGAAAGATGCTAGCGGGAAAAAAAAAAAAAAGGGGGGGGGGGATCTGTAGGAAGTTACAATTGTTTTAAAAGCCTGCTCATAATCAGGTATCTGACGTAAAGACTTTAGCCTGAAAGAGATTGTGATATATGTTTTGTCTCCTTCCTCCCCACCATCAATCCACACACACTTTTTTTTTAAAGGGCCAAAGTGACATCATGATTGAAAGAACAACAGGACTCTGGCTAAACAAGGCATTTACCTCATAGCTTTAGTGACATACAGAAAACATTTTAGGTGCAGTCTGTGTAGCTAATAAACGAGACGGCAGTTTTGAGTCTTGGGAAATGCTTTGGTCCTGCCTTTGAATTTGCTACGGTCTCTCCGTACTCAGAGCTTTGCAAACAGGGATAAATCCCACTAACAACTGAGTGAAACACAGGACATTTGGCACTATAGGTAGAAGATTCTTGTACAATACAGCAAAATGGTTCATAAGGACTGCAGAAAAGAGCATCCAATTGTCTATCTTTAGCCAAGTGGCCAATATGCCTAGATGTTGCACTGCACACAAGGGCTGTGCAGAGACCCCTTGTGCCAGCCACTGCAATGCTGGGTAAATGCAACTCTAACTGTACTGCAGGAAGTTTCTCTGCTGAACTGTATTTGGACCCTCTATTATAATGCATAGGCTTTACAGAACAAGGCAAATCAATGAGACATGCTGTCTTTAAATGAAGCTTTTTCCAACAAAATCTACGTGAAAGGATCTAGTCTAATGCTACCTAATTCCTTGTTGGCAGAAGAGAGTCCTCTAGGTACTTCCAGAGCTCTTTTAAAACAACAAAAATGTATATGTATCTATGAAACATTGATGAATCAAGTCCTGCCGTGTCTGAGTAAACATGTAATTTAGATTTAGCTTAATGTTTTCTGAATATTCAACTATGAGTTGATTGTGGAAAGCATTTAGAGTTTAATAGCTATATTAAAGTAAAATATACTTGCCAGAAAATTACTTAAAAAAAAAAGTCTCACCATGTATTAGCAAGTATAAGGATGTGGTTTCTTTCTGACTGTATTGGAGTTCTCTTCCTTAAGAAATGAATCACCTATCCTTCAGTGGAAATCTTCCTTCCCTTTTCTTTTGTACTATACCAAAGCATGCTATATTGGATTAAAGACAAGAACAGAAGACTCATGAAATTATCAAAACATTTTAGTTTAACATAAACATTGGGGCCTAAATTTGACATTAATTTATCATTTTGCTAGCATGTAGTTTCAACTTTCTCATCCCAACCAAAAAAAAAAAAAAAAAAAAGCTTTGTTACAGGGATATCTCACCGTTGTCTGTGTTCTTTGCCAAACTTCATAGTTCTTCCAGCAGTCATAAGCCTTACAGGCTACACAGATGAGGGTTTTCCTTCAAGATCACTGGTTTTCCTATGACAGAAATGATTCCTTTCTACTGCCACTTTCCAATGCAGCTGTTTCTCTATTGCTTATTCCAACCTGTATCCCCCATCACTCTCTTACCTACTCCTCCCATTTTGCTCAGGCTGCCATCTCCCAGAGCAGCTGGTTTAGTTGGCTGCTTGCTAAGAGTGAAGAAGGTAATGAGGTCCTTCAATGTCACCTTCCAGACTGTAATCTGGAGTGGTTATATCCCATAGTGTATTTCTTTCCATCACATAGTATTTTTCATGGATTTTCCACTTTGGTTCTCCTAAGAACACTTTTCCCAAGACAAAGTAGAAGACTCGGAATCTACCAGATTCAGTGGGGTTGTACACTGGAAGTCCAATAAAATAAATGAAGCACTTCCAACAGAACAAAAATATCCTTGCAGCTGACAGGGTTTTTAAGCCTTAAGAAAAACACATTAAAAGAGAGACATGGAAAGATACAGGCTTCTGCTCTACAGGCTGTAGGACAATGCAGCAAAAACTCGAAGTCAGCTTCAGATAAGCGCATAACCAATGTTAGTCCACCAAACTACAAAAGCCTTCCTTGAGGCTACCAACTCACCCGATCTTCAGCCAAGCTCCAGCTACCTCCCCAAGCTTATCTGCAGGCACTTTCCACCTCTTCAGGAAGAGAAATCAAAAGAAATTGCTCTTCCTTAGAAAAGGATAACAAAATAAAGATATTTATCCTGAATTTCCTAAACTGTTAGAGCACAGTTTAGCTTTCAGACACTATACATTCTATTCATTCCTGAAACTATTTATTATTCTAGCAAGTTGTGTTCCTGGGAAAGTGCTCTTGCAAAACAATGTTAACTATACATGTTGTCCATACATTGGGGATGAGGGGAGTTATCCATCATCTACCAAACTTTCAATCTCTTTGTGGCATGAAAGCGATGAGAATTTGGTTCTAGGCAGCTAGTTTTGTTTGGTTTTGTTTGGTGGTTTAGTTGGTTTGTTGTTGGGTTTTGTTTTTTTTTGGGGGGGGGGGGGGCTGTGTATGTATGTATACAGATTAAAAAAACCAATCCTCCAACCCTGTTTCATAAATATGCTAACACTGATTTCATTAAATATATAGAAAATCCACTGGAAGTTAGGTGCAGAGATGCTCTACAGTCAGAGTACTAACACAACTTTAATTCTTAAAGAAAGAAACCTGCCGTAGGAAGAAGCAAGGTGAATACTAAAATACTATTTATAAATTTATGTATTATTTATGTAATACTATTTGCAAACAAGATGCAATGGAATAGAGGATTCAGTGTTAATCTGAAATATAAATGATTTGTATGGCATGTTTTCATGTTTTGCAATTACAGAATATGCAACCAATACTCATTTCAACATATAGGGCAGAAATAACTACTGACCCCATATGCTCTGGATCTCCTTTTTTCAAAATGCTGTTCATCATTTGTGTGTGTTTGTATTTCCCACCAAGGGAAACAAAGCATGTTTACAAATGGACTGCTTTAGCATTTAGTAACCATCGTTAAAAATATTATATAGAAATTATTGAAGCCTTTTACATTCCCAATGAGTCCAGGGTTTTAATACTATGGAAAATATTCCAAGTCCTGGATGTAATCAGATTATACCTATATGCTGAAACAAAGAGTATAATACGTATTCGAACAGGATCAAAACAGGGATTCTAACAAGATCAAAATAGGGAGAAAATGTTGAGCCACAAACCAGAGAAAAGACAATTCAGTGTCTATATAAAGAAATTATGAACAAAGTGGACCACAGCCAATTCTTCTAACTAAATCAATGAAATGGGAACACAAGCAACAGCTTACTCTATGTAACAGTTTAATAATATACAGAGAATTTCTAACCAGAAGTCAAAAACATAGAACTTCCAAAGGAAATACTGAACATACATTGACTACATCTACACGGACAGCTTAACCATCCAACTTGAAAAAATTCCTTCATCTATTTTTGATCAAAAAGTATAAGACCATGTTTCATTTAAAGAATTGATACTGAAACATGACCACCGGTTGCTGGGAATCTTAGAAGTCCTAACATGCTACACGATGACTCATAAATGTACAAAGCAGCCAAAATTTGAACCAACCCTAAGCAAAGCCAGCATGTCGCATGCTCAGCCACCTGAAAACTACATGCATGTAAACGAAGTATTTCACCCACTCTGCTTTAGAAGTAGATCAACTAAATGATCTTTCCCACCTGCTTTGTCTTTCCCAGGACTGCAATGCAGAGGTATTTGTGATCCAGGAGCTCAGCTTTGTTCCAAAAGATTTTAGTGATCTGCCAATTTGTCAGCCTCTTACCAGGTTTACATCACTCAACAATTCTTTGATTTTCTTCTGCCTACCAGAGAAGAATGCTAATGACCAGCACCTGTGTGTTAATTTGAGTTACAGTGGCATATAAAACCACAGAGAAGATAGAAGCCTGTTGTCTTCATAAATTTCAGGAGTGCTACTCAAGCTCGTTAGGCACTGTGATATTAGAACATTACCAGGAAGCCCCCAGAATACAGTAAAAAAAAATAACTTAACACATTCAATGAAGAATGCATGAAAAAAATTCATTTTACATAAATATAGTCAAAACATTGTCATGTCTAAGTGCTTGGAATGGTTAGGAAAGCTGATGAGGCATAACAGCCATGGAAACATTTTTTCCTGTTTTTTGGCAAAAGCAACACAGATAGGAATTTTATACCTAACTGATGAGTCCAGCACGATACTAAATCCAGCCTGTTAGCACTAGAAAATAGCTTTTCATGTTGATGGCATGACTGTATGATAAGCTGCATGGGATGGCTGCAAATTCAGCACAGCTTGAAAATTGAAAACTAGTTTGAGATCTACAGCACATCTGTCTAGACCCAGCCACAATACTCCTTTGAGATACTGAAGTGATGGTTAAGGATGAATACAAACCACATAAGGAAGACTAACTTCCTACAGGAAAGGATGCAGTATGTCTTTTCATACTCCACTGAACTGCGCAGGAAAAGTATGCAAAGATTGTGTTGACATTTTATATTAAAAGTTTTCCTTTTAAATACCACTAGTTTTCACTAAACCCACAGTGTATATTATCCATCACCACTGAAAAGCCTGCAGAAAATAGAAATATGAACATGTTTTCTTGCTTATTCTCCTTGACAGCTATCAGGACCCTTATTTACTCTTACTGCTCTTTGATTGAAGTCTGAAGTTCTATTATTAGGCTGATACCAGATTGAAACTTTTATAAACTGTTTCCTCTCAACGCTGACCATGATCAATCAAGGCGGCAATTAATTGTAAGCACAATTACTTCATTTAGGTCCTGATCACCTGATTGCAACAGTGCATCATGTATTTGTATGGCTAAGTGCTGCCACTTTTATCTGTAACTGGCTTCATGGATAAAACTGTAGGTGCCAGATTACAATCTAGGAGTTAAAAGGAAAAAAAACCCCAAAACCCAACAACAAAAACAAACCAACCCCAAAACCCAAACACAACCAACCAGAAAAAGAAACAAAACAGCAAAAACCACAACAACCTGCGAGTGATTGTCACTGTCAATGCACTACTAGTCTTTGCTGGAGTTATTCAAAGACATGCTAACATTTCTGACTCTCAAAACCAGACTTGCAGTAAGTGGAACTGGCTTTGCTTCCAGCCACTGGAGAGTTGGCATGGTTGGTTCTGGCCTTTTACAAGCTCTCAGTAGCAGGGATTTAGGCAGATGAATGAATAATGCAGACATTGTAAGTGGTGCGGTATGGAATCCATTGCTATGAGTGACAGACCCTTAAAGATTCCTAAATTTTATCCAGATTACAACAGGATCCAGGAAATCTCCTAAAGTCTAAAAATCTGACCATTTTAAAATCATGTCCTGGTTTCAGCTGGGATGTAGTTAACTGTCTTCCTAGTAGCTGGTACAGTGCTGTGTTTTGAGTTCAGTATGCGAAGAATGTTGATAACACTGATGTTTTCAGTTGTTGCTCAGTAGTGTTTAGACTACAGTCAAGGATTTTTCAGCTTCTCATGCCCAGCCAGGGCACCTGACCCAAACTGGCCAACAGTGTATTCCATACCAGGTGACGTCCCATCTAGTTTAGGAACTGGGAAGGGGGGGGGGGGGGGAGGGATTCATCGCTCGGGGACTGGCTGGGTGTCGGTCGGCAGGTGGTGAGCAATTGCCCTGCGCATCATTTTTACATTCCAATCCTTTTATTACTACTGTTGGCATTTTATTAGTGTTATCATTATCATTATTAGTTTCTTCTTTTCTGTTCTATTAAACCGTTCTTATCTCAACCCAGGAGTTTTACTTCTTTTCCTGATTTTCTCCCCCATCCCACTGGATGGGGGGGAGTGAGTGAGCAGCTGCGTGGTGCTTAGTTGCTGGCTGGGGTTAAACCACGACAAATCATTATATGCTTAAGTAAATTAAACTATAACCAGTTCCTTTCAGTCAAGTCAAT
This sequence comes from Haliaeetus albicilla, assembly GCF_947461875.1. Lineage (NCBI taxonomy): Eukaryota > Metazoa > Chordata > Aves > Accipitriformes > Accipitridae > Haliaeetus > Haliaeetus albicilla. The sequence continues at coordinate 5,811,343 of NC_091505.1, read as the reverse complement.
TTAGGTAAGAGATAGGGGGGGTAGGGAAATAACTGACATTCACCAGTTATTTTGCACACACCATTTCTCAACACTAGCTTGCACTGTTGAAAAGTATCTTTAGCAGATTCTTCAGCTGTGTTGCAATGCAAGTTTCACAGCACTAATACAGGTTCTGAACCTTATGATGGAAACCAAGGCACTCCTGAGCATACATTGCAAAACAATGTTCCAAAAGGCTATTTTATTCCATTCTATTCTCTCTCCCCAACCCCACAATGGCTATCAATTAAGTGAATGGCATTTGACCCAAAGGGAGGGGACTACTAAGTTTCCTTCTCTATGTTAAAAATCCATACCTAACACGTCAAAAGTATGACTTATGAAGGTATTTTTCATAACTGTTGCCATATCAGCATGCTCTATATCCTTTTTACTCAAGTGACTTAATTCATTTTTTATCCATTTATTTTCTGGAGTTGACAATCTATTTTCTGCTAAGCAGTGAGCTGTGTTTGTTAACTTTATTCTACCAAAAGGTGAGTCTGAACACTTCTCAAACATGCACCTACCAATACAGATATATGCACAGACAAATCAGCTGAAGAAAACAGAAGTCATTCCACAATTTCCTCTTCATTCCTTCTTTCAACTCTGTGACCCAAAACCTGTATTGTCAGTAATTTTTTTTTCTAGATAATGAGTTACTCATCCAGGTTCTAATTTCTTGAAACATTATACATAAGACTAATTATTCAGACAAGAAACACCATTTAGCAAAATCTTAAAGAAAGAAAAGAATTTAGGTATGTGTAAACCAGAGGTTAGAAATTCTAGCTAATTGCAATACATCAGATTTTACTGATATAACTTCATTTTACAGTAAATTACCTTTACCATTTTGTGGAAGAGAAGAGCTTGTTTATCAGCCTCACCCTTCACAAGGTAGAAGGGATTACAGTCCCCAATCCAGCATTACTTCTCATCCCTGTTTTAATCTGCTGGCTCGGCTGTTCTTAAGAAACCTTCTCAATGACCTGAGTTGGCATAGACATGTAAAGAGTGGCTGATTGGTAATCACCTTGAGTGAAATGGGCTGTGGGGGCTTGCACATGAGCCTCTTCTACCGAATACCTGGCAGGGGCTTAACGATAAGCAGAACAAGATGACACAACTACAGAGAAATCAGTTTTCTAGCTAGACTTGCTTATAAGACATCATTCTTATCTTGTCTTTTAAAAACTATGTCCTCCTCTCAGGAAAGATATTATGGATGTTCCCTGCTGGTCAACTGTTTCATTCCTTCTCTCCTATTATCTGTTTTTCACTAGGATTTGTCTGGAAAAAACTTTTAAACAGTAGATGGAAACAGTGAGTTCATTATATTCAGTGCTGGACAATAAACTGTAGCTGTTGAGTGATATTTTAACAGCAGTGTTACTTTGAAGATAAGTTGTTGTATCTTTGTACTGTTCATCATTTTCAGATAATACTGCTGCTGTCCAAACCATAATAAGCTGCAGTAATTAAAGCTATGGGTCATCTAAGTATGATTTACAGATAAGAACAAAAAAACCCTGGCAAGATGAACAAGTTGCAATTAAAAAAAAAACCCTAGGATGATACATGGCAAAGTTCTTTATGGCTTCATCATTATCTGATAGATTAAGATACGCTGGTTCAATAAATCACTTCAGAAATAGAAAGGAAAAGGAATAGAAAGCATTACCACATTTGTGGCTACCTAGACATGCAAAAGAAGTAAGAAACAATGAAAATTCAGATCAAGTGAATGAATAGCTATCAAAAGCAAATGGTTCACTGCTATTGATCTCATAAGCATGACAAGCTAATCTGCAGACCTTTAGGTAAGCAAGACAGAGCGCCCAGCATCCTGAACTCTACTTTAGTACTTCATCCTCTCAGTCACGCCATATCAAAAATGAATAATTTAATGTCTTACTGCTGTTTGACCCCATAGACAATACTCAACTTCTCTGTGTCTCGATTTCCCCACCTGTAAATTGCATAGTAAATGCAAATGATGTTGCTATAAAAAACAAACAAAAAACCCCAACAACAACAACAACAAAAAAAACAAACAAAAAAACCCAAACAAACAAAAAAACCCAAAAAAGAACCTCAAGAAAATGCTCAGTTGAAAATAAACATTTTTAACTTCTAAAGCCAAATATGTCCTGGAATTCTCCTTTCACCATTTACATAAATAAGCAAAAGAAGCTGCTTGTGTTTTATATGGAAAATCTCTGGATGTTGCTTTCAATAGAAGAGTCTAGCCAGTGCAGTCACATAACAGCTGCATCTGCTGACAATGATAGCGGTATCAAGGGCTGAATAAAAAAATCTTTTCTCATTTTAATATGCTATAGTTTTCAAAAACTTTCTTCCTCAGCTGATTGGAAAATCATTCCTACTCCCTTGCACAAATCATTACAAGTGAAATGTATTTAGTAATAGCTTGTTGGACACAGCTGAAAGAAAAATCACATATGAGGCTGAACAAACTATCATTTTATGAGAAAATATGGCTTTCACTTGATGAGCTATATGCAAAGTAGTCATATGGGAATCCTCACTACACTGTTTCGGGATTAATGCTACTTCTCTAGAATTTTAAAAATTACTTTACATCTGTTTGATATCTTTTACAGTCAGTCTCTCTCAGCTGAGTATGATTCACAGCTGAATATGCCAGCAGTTATTAGCCAATTACATGTAGTTCATGCTTTCTTGTATATTCTTGCTTGTGTTACTTACTCTTGCTGCACTTCTAATGTGACCTGCAGACCACACTAACACTTAGCTCCTAAATCACAGCCTAATTTTTCAGAAATGCTGAGCTTTACAACTCCAGGAAAGATCTTCCACTACTTAATATTAGATTGTCAGCCTCTTGCATTACCATGCAGTTACTGCAGATGTACTTTCAACAGCTTCAACAGAGCAATATATAAAGGCTCTGACTTAAAATATCCGTTAAATACATGCTGCTAAGCAGGCATAGGATTCTCCACAGTCTCCAGCTGAAATGTAAGCTCGTGATTAAATACTCTGTTAAAGAATACTACCAGGCTTATATTATCATTATTACTATTATTGTTACAGACCCCTGTAAATAAGAACTACATAGTTACTCCAGAGAGCTTTGTATTAGGACAACAGAAACACCAACGTTTTCTTTATTATACTGTATTCTTTCAGTTATCACAAAGTATTTGTTTATCAATACAAAGCATGATAAATATTTTATCATTATGGTTTATTTTACAGCAGTCACATTTTTCAAAGTATTTCTATAAAGTAGTAAAATATGTTTCCTAGGCAATAAAAAAGGGTGGTATAGCAGTATGCTGGTTGGGTGGCAGATGAAATCTTAATTTAATAATATATATGTAGACATAAAATGAAGAAACCTGAACTGGAGTACAAAATCTAATTGAAGGCATTTATAAAAAATGTGTGTTTACACAATTCCTTAAATAGTAATTAAAATCGCTAATACTGATTCTGGTAACATATGCTTTGAAATTACCTACTTTACAGCAAAACCAGAACACTTCTTCACAGGGGTTTTGGATAACTCTAGAATTTCTCTTTAGCATTATGACTGAGCGGTAGCATTTCTTGGAGCAATACCTGCCAGAAAACTGTGAAACTGGGTATTTATATGCAAAGTTTAGAACACCAGACACAGCCTCTAAACAATTAACAGCGATCGGAAGATTTTTAAGTCCCAAAGCTGAAGGGTGCCAAATTATCACACAGAGTAGTCATATTGGGATACGAACTTTAAAAGTAAAAATAATTTGTTTGCCTCTTTTATTACCATTGTTATAAGAAAACCCAAACCAAACCAAAACAAAAATGGGGCATTAAAAATGTTGTTGAAAACATCTTAGTTTGACTAGTTAGCAGTATTGAAGAAAGGCTAGCAAGTCACTAAAAAGTGATTTCTCTTTTCACATGTTTGGAATTACACAATGAAAATTGATTCAACCACTGCAACATTATCCTTTCTTTTTCTCTTTTTTTTTTTTTCCTCCCCCTCTCTCCCAGCATGAATAGTTCAACCAGCAATATTATTACAGCTGGTCAAGTAGTACACATCTTATTTGTGAGTGATGTGTAATGGATACATCAAGAACATCATTAGTTAAAAAAGGACAAAACAGATGAAAAATCAGTTCAGTTTATCATAACTTTCCATTTGAAGTTGTAAGGACCTGAGTCTGCCAGTTTATCAGATAAACTGGAAACCTTCTTCCTTCTATTTTCCATTTCTAGTTTTCTATTAATGCTACTAGTTTTCTAGTTAACGCTACTACAGTGGAATCATCTGTTACAGTGATAATTTATAATTCACTGATTTTTTTATAGACGGTAATTTATTACATCGGCTATTTCTGTGCCTGGTTGACAAAAAATATCACTATTACAGATCCTAATAAGAAGCTTGATTTCAATATATGACAGTTAACACCTTTAACTTCATATACATAAATAAATCCAGGTTTTGTCATCTTTTCTGTCAGTTAAGGTGACGGCCATTTTATCTATACAACATAATCTCTGCCTCTCAGCACTTGTCCTGGCCCAAACCTGCCGGATCTTGCTAGCGTATAACACTGTACTTAGTTTTCCTGTCCCTGGAGTCCCAAATTCTAACCCAAGAGCTGGTCACATCCTAAATGAAACCAGGAGCTTATAATTATCTAAAACCAAGCATTTTTTTCTTAACTGCATAAGAATTGTATGACTTGGAAATAAGCTTTCATCATTGACCCTAGCAACACAAAATCCTTCACCCTTAGGCAAGCCCAGAAAAACATACTTACCCAGAATTTACCAAAACTCTTTGCTATTAACAATATTCTCCCTCACTGAAAACCAGTAAACCTTTCTGAGCCATGAGATTACCTGAGATTTACTCAAAATCTAATCCTAGCTTGCTCTGAAACTACTGATAAACTCTTCTTCCCTGCTGGTATTTCACCCCAGCATGACTTCCAGAAGCCGAAAGAAAAATTCTGGATTTTTATTATCAAAATATATTCAGCATCTACCATATCTGACAGCCCTGACACTAGCCCAACACCTAAATCAACTGAAGGCACCCTACAAGAGAATAAGCATAAATCATAAGCTAACAGCATCAGCTCCTCCCTCCACCTCCAAAACTTTCTGGTCAGGCCCCACAATCCTTGACAATTACATTAGATGTATACCTGAGGCTTACACTGGACTTGAACCAAGCCCCAGGACATCTGGCCCTTTGCTCCAAATCTTAACCCTAGGTTCACACCAAGGCAATGGATTCCAGCCACAAGGCATTACTCCAGGCTTGTGGACCTTGCAGGAAGGAGTGATAAAACTTTTGCCCTGTAATTCAAAGCCCTAACCCCAGAGACCCCTTTTGATGACCAGAACTAGTCACGAAACACTAGTGACATCACCACCAGTTTTGATCTTAGCCTCAAGGTCTGTCACCATTACCTAGTCCTTCACCTTTTCTATCTGAAACCCTAATGTCACTGCAAATATAAAACAAGCCTTTCCCCCACGCCGGGTGACAAGGGTCTATTCATCTCTAATGTAAGCCCAGTTGGCACACATTACAAGCATTAATGCTAAAATGAATCTGAAGAGTCCCAAGTTTTATTTAACCTTAGGGATCTTTACCCAACCATGAACCCTAAGTTTTCCATCAGTATCATCACTGGACTTCATCTTATTTCTATCCTAGACATAGGCTAGAACAGGGATTATCTGATCTTCCCTTTCAAAGGATTCCACAAGGTATTCTTAGGACTAGGCTTTGATCTAGGGCTCAGGAAAAAAACAGCAGAAGATATTGATTTACCACTTGATCTTGCAAGGCTGCAGGACTAACATGGACTGTGTGGCAGCAGGAAAAAATACGTTACTGTTATTTCTCAGAAGGCTGAGCAATGCTTATAGCTAGAGTTTGAAATAGGTTTGAATTCACTATGGAGGACAAACATTTATTGCTGTATCTCAAAAGGCAGTCAGAACTAGAATGAATGCTGGTGCGAGGTGGGCCATCCAGTTTACGCTTAGCTTCAAGCGGACATATATCCACTAGACTGTGGTTACATCTGGAATTAAAGGTGATTTGGGAAACAGAGCTTGAGGATCTCAATTTACTGCATGCTTCTACACTTGTAAGTCTTCTGAAATCCAGGAATAAACTTAGCTGGTCAATCACTGTTTTCTCAAATACCAGTCCCTATTTTATCGTTAACTCTAAACGTACCCTAAAAATAAATTTTCTGTTTCTCACTCACCCTCACCATAAGCCTTTCATTCCCACCTAAACCATCTCCTTCACGTTAAATCCTACAAGATCCAGAAACAAATGTATCTATTGTCACTCTATAGTCTCCAACCTTAATCTTTAACATATCCCTAACCTTAATCTTAACATCATAGCAAAGATATTTTGCACATCCTGAAGCTAAGCACAATCCAATTATCCTACCATATACCAATTCTCATAACCTTGAGGACTTTGTGTGATTCAGAAAAAAATCAAGCTCTTCAGCCTGTTCCCCATATTGCCATTTTTATAGGTTTTAGAATTAATTTTTCTTTTGCGGTGTTTGCACATGTGTGCAAAAATCCTGATAGGTCTAGCTAAAACCCCTATCATTTCTATAACAGACATTAGTGTATATAAAGTTGGAATGGTTCAGCTTTTAGCAAAATGATAGCATGTGTTTTCTAATGGCATATTTAAAGTAATTAATAGTGTAGAGTATTAATTTGCTAGCTTGAAGTGTTTGTATCTGAGGTAATGAGGATATTTGAACTTCAAATGTTCTGATAAGACATTTGTGGAGTCACTCAGTGTTAAAGTTAGGTTTTTTAAGATGCTTCCAAGATGAAGTTCTTATAATGATGCATATGGCTTTATGCTGCTATTAATATCCATATAATACGAATGTAGTGCTAACTAACAGAATAAGGTTTCCTAAGTATATATTATCAGATAAGTGAACATGTAATTGGAAGATATTAAGGGATGAAAATATACATTCAAGAGAGCTGGTCTGAAAGGTCTTTTCTGAAAATGAAATCCCTTTTAATCTTATTCATCAAAAGTCAAAGGACTGGTGAGCATATGAAACTGCTTTGTTTGAATATTTGTTTGATTCAACTCATAGAGCATGAAGTTATATCTAGGTTGGTTTTACTGTGAAAACATTCAACATTGTAACAAATTTAATTTTTTCATGTGCCTCTTCAAGGTTTCAACCTCATCATGAAATATTTGACTAACTTATTTTTTGGCATTGCAGTCAATAGATAGCAGATATTTAGTCAATAAGCATTTATGTTTTCCTTTGCTTTATTTTTAACACAATGATACAAAAGATATTTCAAATGTCCACGTGCTCTCTGTAACACAGTTCAAAGCTTAAAATTATCTCTTTAAATTCATTACACAGAACAAGGATCTGCTAGTAGTTCAGTTCTGCAAAACAGTATACTCAACAACTGCTAGCTGACTTGCATGTTATCATGTGCTCTTACCATTTGGCTAGTCAAGAATATTGCTGCTAGCTGGTCTTCAAACAGCTACTCCTATTTAGGTAGGAATGAGAATAATTCAGGCAGGAATAAGGATATTCATTGTTAATTATTTTTTACTATCTTAAATTCCAGTTTTCCCATGCAGAAAATACACAGCACAGCATTTATAAACTCAGGAGAGGTATGAAGGTGAGTTGACAATGAAGGCAGCAGAAAGAGCTGCTCCAGCTTTCAGTAAAGGAACTGAATTCTCCAGCAGCAGCGCATAGCAAAGCAGAAGGAATTCACGTTGGTTGGAGTCAGCCTTATGTATTTTTTGTGTGTGGTTTGATTTGCTTATTCCCTTGTCTCTGTGTAGTGTATTTGGCAGGGCAAGGGAAGACAGACATGGGGAAGGGAATATAAGCTTGCTGATTTCCTTTTTTCCTTCTAGACTTCAACCTGATCAACCAGCATACACTAGTTATATTACAACCTACCTCGTCAATACCACATACTTCCTTCACCCTTTTTATTCATTTGAAGATGCTGTCACTTTTATGAAAAATAAAAAATAATATTTGTTAGTCAAGGCAAGCCCAAATAGTCTAAAATAGTAGACACTGAAGAAAGTATAAGTTACTTAAACTTACAAATGGGCATGTCTTATGATTTTTTGGGGGCGGCAGTGTAACAATTTACAATTATTCTTTATTGCTACTGTCAGTCTGTTGGAGAAGTAATGAATCCACACAATAGAACTAGCAGAACAAACCATGTACTGTAGGATATCAGTCAGCTGTGTTAGTTCAAATCCATCAGGAAGGCTGTTTATTAAATTTAACTACTAGCTTTCCTCTAAAGCTGAGGAAGACAGTTCACATAATGGTCCAAAATCCTAGTAGTAATTAGGTGGGGAAAGTCTCAGACTGTGGTAGCCAGTTCCTCAGTGAACTTCTGACCACAACCTCAGTGTTTCTCATCCTTGACTCACAGCAGTTATCCATTCTGCCCTCCATCACATTCATACAAGCTCATCCTACTCACTGCAGATGCTACACAATGCATACAATAACGGATTCCAGCATGACAGCACAAATATGCAATTACTACTAACTGCTACTCATAGACACAGTTATCAGAAATTCATGCAAAAGTACAGAATTTGCATTCAGAGTCACAGAAGTACCTTCACAGACAGTAATTACATTGAATGCATTTCTGAAACCACTTACATGGAAAAAATGAAATATGGAATTAAAATATTACAAATTCACCAGCTGAAAATCTAGCATATACCCAACTATGTTCACTGAACAGTCATGTCAACCAAAGCTCTGGCCCAATAGTTTCTAATAGCATTTTGACTTTTAAAAAGATCTTGGTCAGAATTGTTTGAAATGACACAAAAAATCCCTTATTCCTTTAATGTCAAAATTCCTTTAACTAAGGTAAATTGAAAAAAAAAATCCAAAGTTTGAAGTCTCAAGAAAACAAGTAGTTTTGATTGATACCTATAATTCCATCAGTACCCCCAAAAAAGGATATCAGCAAGTCTGTCACCACACTAATTCATTCAGAAATTAAAAAAATAAAAACTACAACACACACACATTCTTAAAGATAAAAGCCACAGACAAAATTTTTTTAAAAATTTCCTCTTTATCTTTGTTTCCTTTTTCATTCCAACTTTCTTTACTCCTTGTCTGAACATATTAGCCTTTTGCCAAGGACAGACACCATCTGAACAGACACCACTGGGAAAAAAAACCCACAGGTTTGATGTCTTCTACAAGTTATATCCATCCAACTGCTCAGCATGACTACTGTGAATAAGGACAGCCCTTTTTCTTAACAAGTCATGAGGAAGTCATCTCTGCAACATTGTTTCCTTCCTGCTGGCCTGAATTACTGAAAATGAAAAAGCGTGCTTCCTGTATTTTATAGTAAACTATGCAAATACCATTTCCAACTCTCTTGTTTTATATAACAAACAGGTTGTTCACGTGCAAATGGCAGTACCACTTTTTAATTCATTGCAGTTTAGTATTTTTTCACTCAAACTTCAGAATGAAAAAGCATGTTGTACAAACTTAACAGAAATATAGATTTGTGTATAAAAGAATCAATTTTTATCCATAATCTAAAAAGTCAATTTTTTAAAAGATACATTTAAAACCATTACAACAGACATCTTCAAAATGAGAAATCATTTTAACTTCAGAAAGCAAAATGTCTAAGCTGACTATATAAAATATAAATTTCTGCATTTTTAAAACAATGTCTGACAAGATATATCTTTGGGGTGGCCAAATCTTCAATATTTTGCCCAGCTCTTTTAAAGGTGAGCTACTCAAAAATACCTTTGGATTTCAGACCAAATTTCATTTCAATTTACTTTAAAATATGTCTTAACAAACAGTGCAAGGCTGGGTAGGTAGCCAAGCTAGCCCTAAATACAGGGCTATGGTAAACGTACCCCACAACTGTGATAGCACAGCATGTCTCAGCAGAGTAAATTAGGTTAAGCAGAGCACTGGTCTTGTACTCCTAATCTGCCCGGGATACCTCTGAGCCACACTACACTGTGGTGTGCAGAAAATCCTCTAGGCACTTAAGTGACTTTCGGAAAGATTTAGATACTGATGACGAGGGGCCTAGACGACTTTTGAAAATATAACTCAAAATTTGTTAAAGCACTGAAGTATGTGAAGTGTTTTAAAAACAAGAGCAGACTCCCAGCAAGTCATTAGATGCACATAGAGAAAAACCTTTCCCTATCCTGGAAACCCCTTTCAGAATTCTTTTGCCATTCTTGGAGTACCTGCTTATTATTTTCACACAGTATATTACTCCTCATTAACCCATGGTAGTATTTTCAAACCTCACAAGCCTAATTAAAAAGCGATTCACGGTTCTTTTGCATCTCACCTTTGGTAAACTTTGCATTCATTACTCCCTCAAACTTGGAATAATCAGCAAATTTGCTGCTTCATGTTTGGATTCCACTGCCTAAGCTATTTATATAGAAATAGGACTAACAAATAACTCCTACGAGAACACACTTAATTCTCTCTGCACTTAAAGAAACTGAGTCCATTCGCAAGTTTCCTATAATTTTAAAATCCAGTTCTTTACCTGTCTTCATACCCTGCATTTTGGCTTTAAAAAGTATACACTGTGTACAGAAACCTGCCATGTGGAACACAGCTTTACATAAACCTAATGGTGTATGTGTCACACTGGCTATTCTAATCTAAGGTCAAACTCTGCTTCCCTTACACGTAGTTCTGCACAAGACAACAAGGAGCAGTGTGAAGCAAACCTGTTTTTCTCTGTGGTTTTGAAAAACAATGAAATGGATTCTGTTATACAATGAACATTGAAAGAGGACTGCAGCAAGTGCACGTATAACAGAACATCTTGTGAAGAAAACCATCTACAAATGAGATGCATGACACAAAGCAACTCAACAGCATCTTGGAATTAAAAGGAACATTCTAGGATGGTATAATTAGAGCTATAAAATATCACTGTGCAGGAGAGAAGGAAGCAAGTGCTGAGACTTTTCAATGAGCAACGTGTTTCAGAACGAGGTACCAATATCTGTTCAAAGAGGTTTTCATTGTATCATAAAATTTTTCATTTTTTCGGAACAAAAGTCTCTGACTTCTTAAAGAGATGTTTTAGAATAAGTTGTAGGAAGGACAGTAAGAATGTGACACCTGTGTAGATATATGCTTTAAATATCACAAGGAAGAGACTCAATAGTATAAAGCAGTCACATAGGGCAATAGCAAGAGATCAAATAAACCACTTCCCTGCTGCAATATATGTCCATGTTTACTGTGGGATATTTCTCAGATTCATCTTTATTCAAGCTCTCAGCTTAGTAATTCAGGGACTTGCCCCTCCATTGCTTCTAAAAAAAGTGCAAAGAGCCATTAATTCAGCCCTTAATACAGCAGGCTTTGGAGAGTATCCAGAACAGAGGACTGCAAGTTGCTTCTTCCCTGAACAAGATACTGTGAGATATCAAGCCTAAAGTGACTCCCAAAGCTTCCTTAGGGGTAGCATGTATACATGTGCATAGCATCATCCTCATACTGGAGGATTAACTAAGACTGAATGAGTAGGAAAGAAAAAGATTATGATGGCACTCTAGTGCAACCACAGATAGAGTTACTCCAACCAGCACTAACTGCTCTTGTTCTATCTATGAAGGGCTGGACTGTTTTAAGCCCCCATCACATTCAAGGTAATGAGGGTCAGGTAGCCTTTGCTGATTCTCTGGTTCTCCAAGGTCTGGTAGCATGAATAATACACTTCTACCACAGAACTCGGATGTGATGACCCAGCAGTGTTTCTCTGAAGCTATTCTCGAAAAAAAAGAAGAATGCTTTCTCCTGTAATGACTTAACTTATCATGTGCTGCAAAGTTACCTTCAGGCAAGTCCTGAGGACCACTGGGAAGTTTGTAGCAGAATACAATAATCATATTTTTAAGTCATTTTAAATGTTGATACTTAATATGTGATGTAAACATGATAACCACAGAATGCATGATTTAAAATGCTGACCATTATTAGTGTATATTAAATGAGATATTTAAAATGGAAGTAATAACAGTATTTAGAGACAATTTTCTGAACCAATAGTTTCAGTTGCAGCAAACACAAAACTGCGATGTTTGCAGGCACATGGGTAGACTGTGAAATTTAGCTAAAGGAACAGCTAAATGCCATATGATACTACTTTTCAATGCCATCCATACGTTTCTCCGTCTGTGTAAACTTGTTTGGTTTCTTTTAATATTCTTACAGCTCTTCAACTAGCTGTTAACTACTAATGCTTCCCATTGTTTTTTCAAGTCAGCAGCTCACAAGAGAACAGCTGTATTTACCTTCTTTTGTTCTTTTTAATCTATTGATTTTTCTAATCTGTTGATTACAGAGTAAGTGCCTAACATTTCACTCCTGTTTGTTTCTTTACAATTACTATCAATGTCCCAGCTTTAAAAACATAACTGCATAATTACTTGAGTATCCTAATAATGTCAGAACATTGCTACCATTTTAAATCGTGTTCTCATACCTCCTTCTGCCCTAAAAAACTCGTACAGTATGGTTATTCCTGCAATGTAAAAGTTGCTTTATAGGGGAAGATACTATGAAGTCAATTCCAACACTACAACGTACAAAAATATCCTCAGAGCACAAGTGACTGACAAAGAGGATCAGGTGGCATGAAAGGACAACATGTCTTGTAGCGGCAACATTTTCTACGTGGGCATCGAGACTTAGATCTCCTGAGGAACAGGAGTGCCATGCTGTAGTGATTCTCAGACACAGCAGATGCACATGGATGTACAAATTTCTCATAACAAAATATATGTCAAAGTATTCAAATAATCAGGCATTTTCAGTTCACTGCAGATTTTACTGAGCAAAGGACCAAAAGTCAGCTACACTATCATCAGTACAACTCCCACCAGGATCTGCAAAGAAAAGAGGATGCCAACATCTGAGTTCTACCATGGAACAGCCATGCTCTGTGTGTATTCATGGTTATTGACCTTCCTGTTGATGTACATGGGGAAAAAACCTAGAAAGATTAATTGAATCCTCTTCTGAAATGTAATCACATTCATCATCAGGTATTTACATGAAAATTGTTGTAAATATCAATTGGGTTTGAAAGGTAATAGAAATGGGTAAGGTTTAGGCTCAAATTTTATAAACAGGCAAAGTAAAACTGATGTAGTACCAGTGAGAAATTTGAGACAAGTAACCTGAGAGTACTCTTTTATATTTAACAAACTAAATGAATGCTTTTGTTGTCAATGACAAGGCACACACGCACGCAAATTTCCAGGCAGAGTTGGGGCAATGACATGGATGGCTAAGACCCTAGGAACAGCTGATAGCCAAACATCCTCTCCTCATTTTCCTGTAGAAGGGCTGGCCATAGTCTTAATCCTTGGGCTCTGCAAGGACATAGTCACATTCAAAGGCTCTGGACAAGATATTGACTCAGCCTTTGCCCTTATCAAATAATATAGACGAATAATTGGTGATAAAACCTGGATTACGTCCAGAGTGTAAAAACAAAAGCTACCTTCCGTCTAAATACATCTTACGTATGGGAAAATTGGAATTGAGTCCCACTTTCAAAAGTAAAATAGGCAAGCATAACTGTATACATGCTTTTTGCAAGGTGTTGTGAAATAAACACACATCCATGTAACACCTTTTTTTAGCATCTCAGGTAATTTTGCTAGTGTGGAACTCCTCAGCCCTATTTCTAATTTTAAGGAGCTCTCAAAGTTCAAGATGGCTCAGAAAAATTCTAACTTCAGAAGTAAAATGTGTCTTAAAAGCAAGAACCAGATGAAGCTATAATTACTGTATGTGCTGACTGTAGCAGCGCTGAAGTCTGCATTTTATTGCTTTGTCTCTGATAAAGTGCATGCAATCAATGTGAATTATTACAAAAGAGTTAGGAGATAATTTTGAAAATACGTCAAAAATGCAAAAATTTGAAAGTTAGATGAAGTTGAGATGGCTGTATTGATTTTGAAAAGGTTTGTAAATTACACAAAAAATATCACCCTGTTTCAAAGTAGATCTCAAATCTTTTTAAGCAAGCTCTAATATTATACACAGTTCCCGATCCTGCATTTCCAGCTATGAGCAGACATTCTTAACTTGCCTGTATGATTGCTTGTTTTTGAAAGTGGGAATGAGGTCCTGTGTTACTAATGCCAGCCAACTTGCTTTATGGCCATGCTCTTTTGGAAGCCTTCTAGACCAGTTTATTAAGAAATGTAAGCACAGACTCAGTAGCTAATTATCACGCAATATTGTTATTTCATTTCTAATGCATACTGACGTTGGAAAGAAGGTATTCTCCTAAACCTAGAGTACGACTACCACAGCAATAGTCACCCAGTCTGTGACCTAACCAGTCTGTATTTTGTTTTGCAAAGGTTCATGCCAACATTTTATTTTAGTTTCTGTCGACGTGAACAAATTCTCTGTATCAGGCTCAAATCTTATGGAAAACTAATTAAAACCATCAGTTTCATTCAGGTTCACATACAACTAAGCTTTAGTAAGTCTTGCAACAGATCAAATCTACATTTTGAATTTCCAGTGAGATCCAAAGAGAACCAACTATCATGTCTAGCTTTCAAAGGAAGCATTTAATAAACTCTAGTTCCTATGCTTATGCCTATGTTAAAGATGTATAATAGTCACAGGAATTTTGAATCAATAGAGTCAGAAATAGAATAAAACAGAGAATTTCAAGTGAAACTCAGTTATATCCATGCATAGATGTAATCTTACTAACATCTCTGTTTCCTTTGGCTATTGTTTTAAAATACTCCATGGGTATTGACCTAGGCTGAAGAATTTTCTGTACTCTGATGTTCCCACCCTGATCCCTAAACCTATCACAGGAATCAGAGATGTTCAACTGCAAGCACTCTAAATCTTCATAAATTTACCTAACAGTGAAGAACTCCAGCAAGTCAAAAGTCATAGATACATTAAACAAATAAATATACAAAAATGCAATTACCCTCACAAGAAAAATGGCAGTCTTAATTGTGAAATAAAATTTATCTGACCTTGTTCCAAATTGTCCATGTCAGATCATTCAGAAATTAATCATACATTGTTTTGAAATACATTAACAATAGACAATTTTAAGAAACAATTCCTCAATCTTCTCTCATATAAACCTATTTCAGGAGTGATAATGTCAAACAGAACACTGTGACTCTAGTATATTCATACCCAAAAAAAGCCATTTTGCCTTGTGACTAGGTGCTAATAAAGTATATGGGAAAACTCAAAAGGCATGCTGTAGGGAAGCAGTATGTATTTACAGATAAAATGATCAGACTCCAAACTTTCTGGGGATAGGGCATTTTATTTCATTTGACAATAGATATATATATATTTATGGTGATCTAAACACAGTAACACATTATAACTAAGAGAGTGAAATAGGATGAATGACACTAAGGCTAGTGAAGTACAAGGATTGAAATATTTTAGTTACCATATGACCCTGGTTAGCAATTTGGATAACGCTGAGCTTCCTGGCTTCTGCAAGCAAATTTTCTCGGAGCAAGAGACTTCTAGCTTTCCTCCCCCTCACACCTTTATGTTCTACTAGAAGAGGAACAACATTGTAAAGAATAGTTGTCATTTTCCATTTCACCTTCAGCAATTTTCTACGTCTTCCAAGAATTTTCCTAACCTGTAAGAGTTATCGGATCATCAATTTCAGCCTATTTTAAGTACCTTTAAATTGCATGACTGCGAATCAAGAATCGAGGTTCAGAAGATTAGCAGTATAACACTTAACTATTTAATGATTACATTGGCTCAGAGAATAAATTTGATCTGCTAGAAACATTTAAAATACACTGAAGCTATAAAGGTAGAATGAACGTAATTTTTCAAAAAGGTAAATACATTGCTAACATATTATTTGAGATTTGAATGTTTGAATATTAAATTCCTTTTTTCAGTAAACAATCAGATTAGAGTGCAATTATTATTAGAGGGAATTTAATCATGATTATTAAAAAATATTACAGGTAATTAGAAAAGACATTAAATGTAAAGATGAACTCATCTTCAAAAGAACAATATTTTTCCTATGCATTTAAACTATGCCTTTATTTCTATTAGTGAGGTGCATAATAATGACTCTGGCCATTTGAAAAGCTTAAAGTCTGTAATTGAACAATTATTAGTGTCACACTGCCTAAGGGCACTATTTGTCAAGAGATTTATATGATGGGCAATTATATCCAGTCAGCCTTGAAGGATAGATAATATTATCTTCTGATGGAAACAAATTACCCTTTATGTTTAATTTTTTAAAAAAATTTTAGAAGTTTAGCTTCTCCATTTTATTATTTAGACCTTCCAAATCAGAGTCTTTGAGAATACCTTTTTTTCTACTATAAAGCATTATCAATTTCACTAGGGTACAGTACGGAAAAGCTGCCAGTGTCAATTCATTACATTAGTTACTCCACCAAAGGAAAAAAAAAATGTATTTCTTTAATTCATGTCTTTGGCCTATTATCATAATGTATACAATTGCATAAATAATCCCTATTAAAACACAGAAGCTTAACAAACTCACAAAAGTTCTTCAAACCTTTGCACATATTTAATTACAAACTCATTTATTCTTTATTACTTAAATGAGTCTCTAACAGAATGTCATGCTAAAAAAAGACATCCAAGTACTTGACCATTCTTTTCTAACTGCTTTTCAAGTCCTCAAGACTCAGAGATAACCCCCAGCCCTCCTGCACTTGTAGCTTTATCTCCCATAAATTTAATTAAAAAAAAAAAAAAAAGAAAAAGAAAAGAAAAGCCTTGTAATCACCTCAAATAAGAAAGACTGTGAGTGGGCTCTCACAGCATTACACATTTTGTGAGGTCCTAAAGCAGGTTAAAAAGAGCTTTAAAAATATAAATGTAATGATTTCTAAATGCAGAGGGTTTTTCTTTTGTTTTTCTGTTAATTTTTCAACTAAGACTAACTAAACTTAAGGAACTCGATTAGACTGAGTAGGCCATGATTTGAAGGAGAAACACTTAAGGAAAGGAGCTTCAAACCCTGGCAGGACACTGACCTAGAGTCTGAAGATACTACAAAGTAACGAAGGCTCATAGGTACATTTTTTTCCTCTGTCTACCTAAAGGGAAGAGTGATTAGTTCTGGAATCATTCGTTAAGCCTTCACATTGTGTGCTTTAACTACTGCCTTTCCCTGGAGAGGTGAACTGCAAACTGGCAAACTTGCAATAGATTTTTAGATCAGAAAGGTCCGTATGTCTCCTTAAAACATTTCCAACACAGATAATCAACTTCAAACTTACATGGAAGGCCAAAACCCACAAATACAGCCTCTGTAAATGAGAGCAGAGATCTACAGTGTTACAAACATTGTGTGTTTTACTGTACAGAAAATAAATATCACAATGTAATCAGCTCAGCCATCCTTTTGTGGTAGATAGGGTAGTATACCAGCAGTGCACCAGCACGTACTAACATTGTTTATTGTAATCACAAGCTAGAAATAATTAGGAAATGAAATTAGTTAAGACTACTATGACTGTGCACATTCACAAGAAGATAGGAAAATCACCAGCCACATATTAAGAAGCAGGACTGAAGTCCCACTTCATGCATAAAAAGAAATCTTTTCCAGGAAGGACCTGGGATCTGCCACTCATTATCTTTGGCCACTGAAAAGAATTAAGAACCAAGGCTGTAAGTTTTGTTCTTGCAAGACTTACTCCACATGCTTCACTGACACATTGCTATTATCAAAGTCTGAAACAGTCTTCACTATTATTATTTGTGTTAAATAAAACACAGTGGTAAACATTCTTTTCACAAATTCTGTTTCTGTCAGCTCAACCATTATTGTTTTCTTCTTGTCACTTTCAGCAAATAGCCTACTAAAAAGCTATCTGCAACTTAATTAAAATACATATTATTAATGTCAAGTTTATATGGAAAATCTTTGGCAAAATACGTAGCCTCCAGCTTTTGAAGCAATTGCAATTAAGTCTGTCAATACGTACTAGCCGCTGAAATACATGAAGAAAACAAGACTAAGTGAAGCAATTTGACCTGCTTCAACCACCTCTACATAAAATGGCATTTCACAGAACATTTGATCTAGAAAACTACCCATGGATCAATTATAAGAAACTGTCAGTTGTGCAACATAATGTATATCTGAAGGCGCTAGATAATTTAAAGCTAATTTTCTTTAAACAAAATGGGTAAAATCCTGTCTCAATTTGGGTACGTGGGAACTTTACCACTAATTTCAATAAATCCATAATTTCCTGGTAGTACAGAAGAAGCAATCCTAATTTAACTACAGCATAAATAGTGGCTGCTCCAAAAATATCTAGCCAGATGAACGCATCTCAAACTCCAAGGCTAATCTGAAAGGTCTGTTGGTGTTTCAGGTTCTCCTACTGCCACCCCTCAATTTCATGACCGCTCTCTCTAGTTTGATCAATAGAAAGCTCAGCCTTTTTCCCTAGATGCCAAACATCACCACAGATCTTATATAACCTTCTGCCTTAATCACTGTAAGGGGCTGTGAAAACTTCTATTGAATAAACTTCCCATTTCAGTAAGATTACATCTTCAGGAGTACTCTACATATCATACAGAACTATCTTTTTTTTTTTCTTTTTGCAAAAGAGCAAATTTTCCACTTACCATTTAATCATTTTTCATGTTTGGCCATGAAAAAAAAAACCAAACATCATTCTTTCCTTTCAAATATTTTAAAATAACATACAGGTTTAAAGAAACAGGTACAAAACTGCCCAAATCCCCATATTAATTTGCAACTCTTAACTTATTGTAGTTATCAGTAACAAATGTGAAACTTGATTGAAAATCCTTTCTTCTTGTTTCCCTACCGGTACACTTGACAGCACACTATGCCTAACGCACATTTGTACTTCCCTTCATATGGAACAGGAACCTTGGGGAGGTGAGGAGCAAAGGCTCAGGAGGGTTTCTTTCAGAAGCTGAGAGGCTATGCCACAGCACTGGGGAAGAGACAGACAAGTACATGTGCTCAGACAGCTGGCATGGAACAAATTCAAGAAGCAGATTCAAGTGGTGGACTTCTAAACATCTTTGATTTAGACAGGTGTTAGAGCCCTGAAAATCAGGGATCTTTTTCTTTTAGCTTGGAAATACCTCTGAAATATTATCCAATATGAAATTTCTCTAATATAAATACACATTATACACACACACACAAATACATAAAAGCATCAGCCTATCAGTATAAACATTATAAACATGAACAGGCCAATCAGTGCTACTCTTGAGAACTGTGCATCTCACACCAGTTCTGCCATTTGCAAGTTTGGCTTTTTCTCCTTTCCTCTAGCAAGATTAGATGAGAAGATATATCAAGGTTTGATTCACTCAGTGTTATAATGAATGAGGCTAGGAATGAAAAAATTCTCAGTATATACTTCCCAACCCCCCACAAAGTGGGGTCGCGTAAGAGGGGCAGGTGCACACAGGCATACATGATGGGAAATGTAGACATACACCAGAGAGACAGGAAAAGAAGAAGTGAGGTGGTAGTTAATAAACTCTTTTAAAGGTCCCAGGAGATAGCATCACCTGCAGCACAGATGAGGTTTACCAGCCACATCTGAAGCAGAGGCTACTGTGAAAGGGGGAGGCTGCAGAACTGCCCTGTAAACTCACGAAATGTAAGTACAATGGCAAGATAACAGAAGCACAGTCAGATGCGCAGCAGTCCTGCTGAATGCATGTGTCTGACAGGTCTATGAAAAAGAACAGTTTTTCTTCATCCTCCGTCTTTGTGAATGCCAACATCTAGCTTTATGGTTTTGAACTTCATAAAATAGTAAATGTTATTAAAAGTGTAATTATTATGCTATTTAGACTAAATAAAGTGTTAAATCACTGGCAGAAAGGCATTTAAATAGAAAATTTTAGAAGCAGATCCAGTGTTTCAATTTTTTATAAAAGGTATTTGAAACCTGGTATTTACTGTTAAGGTTTTTTTATTTTGAATTCCCATACTGATCCGGGAGAAAACAAACATCAAAGCATCCACTAGTCTCTGGGATGGAAATCCCAACAGTTAATTGGCTCCTTTGTTAATATATATCATAATAACTGTACGGGGAAGAAATCTCGATTGCCTACTAAAACTTTACATGATTTGATATTAATATCTCACTGTTACTCCACATATCTACCAACACAGGATGGAAAACAGACCTATCACTCATAGTGACCAATTACACCTTTACTCACCACCATCCCTTTATTGGGACATTAAAAATAATATATATAAGGCAATTCTCAATTCTTGAGCAAAATAATAATTGTAGAAATTTTTTGTACCCTCAAATAAAAGACTTATTGCTATGCAACATGTTTGAAGTTAATGCAAGATCAGAAGCAGACGACTGCATCCAACCTCACTAAATAGCCACATTAGCAGGATGTTTCCAATAAAGATAATCAAAACTGTGAGCATTTAAACAGTGTTAAAAATAAGATGCAGAATTTTATATCCAGTGAAATGACTTGTGATTCCAGTAGCACTCTTGTTTCAAATATTTTCAGACTCACGCCCTGCTTACACTATATTTTCCATCAAAGCTATCTGTGATGCACACCTGTGGCAAGTGCAGGTCCCAGTTTTCCTGATAGAGGTATAGTCAGATGCAAAATGATAATGACACTCCAGGTGACTTCTATAACAACAGACATGCAGAAGTTTTGAGAAACTGTGGATGCAATGAAATGTAAGAAAACTTAGGAAAGTCATAATCTCTTCACAGTAGCAAACAACATGAGTTTGGATTTCCTCACTTACGAATGTTCAGTAACGAGCAAAACATTCACAAAACCCTGCCTTGTGAAACAAACCCAAAGAAGCTCAAAATACTTGTTTTGACTCAATGTTTTCTTCAAGAACAAACTCTTGCAGCACATTAGATGAAATTCTAGACCCAGTGAATACAATGACATAACTTCTACTGATTTCAACAGAGCCACAATTTAATCTCAGGGCCACTCACCTCACCATGGTCCCTGTTGTGCGTTCCAAGAGCTACTAATAGTGCATATGACTGTTCAGAGGCAGGAGGGATGTAAGATGAACCTTTCAGAGAGCAAAAACGTGGAATAAGATATTATTTACATCACAAAATGTAATGTAATTCAATTATGTTTTAAATACACTAATTTAATAAATGTTCAAGCACCTTTTGATGATATGATATAATGCCCTATATTTGCAAATATGGGATAGGATTATGGGATTATTAAAAGCAAATACCCCAGATGACTCTAAAAGGATAGAATCAGTGCTATGTATTAGTTCAGAGTTGTAATGCTGTTCAATGCTCTTTGATAATATGAACAAGACAGGAGGCCATTTTATAATGAAAAATTAGGTGATCTCTGCAAAAGAAGGGATGATTACAAAAACAACTTCTAAAATTTGCTGGTTTATGTCCTTTAACTATGCTTCATCTTTATACTCAGACATGGGAACAAGAATCACTTGGTAATGTGGAAACAAATGTATTTGTAAAGTGAGTGGGGGAAAAAACCCATGAATGTAGATAATACAAAAAATAAAAACAGATTAAGGTAAATAAGAACAGAAAATTAACCCTATATTAACTGCAGAAGATTAAGCTTATCAATGTAAGTCCTAAGATGTTACCAGAGAACAATTTCAAGCAGCAAGTAGACAAAGAACTAATGTCACGTTTTCCCACTTCTACTGGCCAAGCATAGGCCAATACTATTAAAAACCAGTAAATTAATGATGACAATTTCTATAAATTTGAGCACTGTGAAATATAAGAGTTCAATCCACAAAATACATCTTGCTAGAGCCTATTTTTCACTAACAAAATGTTGGAAAAACATTTCATTGCAAATAACTAATGTATATTTATATATGACAAAGCACAAAGACTTCCCTCTCTGTCCTCTGTCAGGAATTCCATTTAACTGTAGGAGTCATTAAAAACACAACACCAAAATTATTGAAATTTCCTAGGTAAAGAAGGTCATCATAAATCAGAACAAAATGAAATATTCAAGTACACACTAAACTTATTAGCCAAGACCAATTCCAACAAGCTGCTTCTGATTACTGTAGTATGCACTTAGGAAAAATCTAGGTAAAATCAGAACTGCTGAGAATAAAAAGCTCCTTTGCCTGCAACGAGCAAAAGCTGGTATTGACCCAAGTGCTGCATTCCCCAAACACAAGTTCAGTAGGAACTTGGAAAGAATCCTTAAAAGCTGACTTCAGATATCTCTCTCTCTCTTTTTTTTTTTTTTTTAGTCAGATGGCCTAGTTACACATGTCCAATAGTAAAATACAAGTTACAACTTTAAAGTTTCATTTTCACTGGTACGAAAAAGTAGAAAAGCTTTCAGGAAAGATCAAGTATTTCACTGTTTTATTAAATGTTCTCTTCAAAGACACCTTCACAGGAAAGCAAATTCCAAACTGTTTTCATGCCTTGAAAACCTATATTAAACATTTTTCACTCTGCCAGAGGAGCAATGCAGATAACATATATCTTAAAGAATATCTGAATAGCCAGACACTCACATTTGCTGAAGTATGTACTATTGTCTATGGGAGAAAAATATACTTTTTTTCACATTCTGAAAATGTTTACATATCCTCCCAATAATGAATTAGTGAAACAAATGCTTCTTACAGAATAAAATATAATCTTAATACTTCTAGAAGGAAGACAGGAAAATTATAGGCATTACAGTATTTCAGACCAATGAATGATTTGACTGAAGTCACATTTGAGATGGCAAGACTGCCTCATCTCTCTGAGCTATAGGTCTGCTTCTGGTTTTGTTCTAAAGTTCTAAGCTATCAATAGTCATAAAGCCCATCCTAACAGAAAGCTATGAAATTACACTAAGAAACTTCTCAGAAGTGCTAGTCTCACAATCCAATGAAAAAACGATGTAGAAACATTTTATAACGCTAAGTACACATAGACCAAATGTAGGCAGATAAATTAGTCCATTCACATACACACATACATTACGTAGTATCTACCTCAGCGTCACTGTAACAATGAAAGCAAGAAACGTCAAGCATATAAAAAAACCTCACTGCAATAATAAGCATGCTGAAAAGAAAGGAAAAGCAGGACAAATACTGAAAAAAAAAAACCCAAAAACCCCAACAAAAAAAAACGAAAACAAAACAGAAGCCAAAAAAAACCCAAACGAAAAACTACCCCCAGACCTCCCCACACAAACATATGCCTGTATGACTTCTCTGGGTAGCTCAGTGTGCCAGGTGCTGTACAAAGCCCAATGAGATAATATCCCTGTTCAGTGAATTATCCTCATCACTTAGAAGGTACAAGCTATGTTTTATTTGGTATTTATTACTATTATTTTCATTAATATTTGGATTATGTTTCAACCTAAATCCACCAGTAATCTTACACCTTAAGTTTCAAAAAGAATTCAGTGATAAGCTTTCAAGTGTCCTTGAATAAACTCCATTTCTTTTTTGTCTCGAATTTATCAGTCTGCTTTGGGTTCTTCACAATTTTATCTGGCCTATGCAAATTTAACGTATTCTCATGCTTCTGGAAGCATCTCATGTCCCTTTTGCCCAGTAAACAACTCAACAGGGCTAGGGTAGAATGGGCTCAAACATATTGTGTGCTGATAAGCACTTAATTGTAATCTTTTGAAAAAAATGGTATTTATTGAATAAAGAACCTGAAATGTAACTCTTCCTTACAAGTGGAAAAGATTGAGCAAGGTTTGCTCTGCATTATCCAAGATGCATTTATAAGCCTCTGAAAGTATCTAAAATAGGGACAACCTGAAAACCTTAGGGCTCAAAAAAGGATACTCACATTATGGTGACTGACAAGAGAAACTGGGGCTATGAAGAGAGGCTTCAGGCTAGAGGAGATATGCTGCAAGAGAAGAAAACTAAACTCAGATTAAGTTCATACGCTGGACATCATTAACTAGTGAGATATTTTTCAAACTTCTTCATAAATAAGTGGTTATTTAAAAAAGGACAGAGTTGTCAGTGGAATTACAAACATTCTAGATCATGTGCTATATAAATGACACCTTTTATAATTCAGGATAGGCAGGGCTATATCTGGATTGTTTTTCTATTTAACTCTCTGATGTGACTGACCTTTAGATTAAATTTGCTGGAATAGATTTCCCATTAATATTAAATGACACAAAAAAATTTACCTCTGAACTTAGATTTCCTTGGGCTCTTGATTATTTCTGTGCTCCAATTATTTACTTAGCCTACTAATATAAAGATACCCAAACCAATATCATGACCAGCCTACCAATTTCAAAACTGACTGAATTTGAATTACTTTAAACATGACAATACTCTGATACAGAGACAAAAAACCTCCTTAATTTCTCATCATTAGTTCAAATAATTTCCTGTGTGTTTTATCTGCAAATTATTAAGTGTGTTTTCCAATCCTGAAGAAGATTCCTTTCTTTGTTACCAGAGGTAAACAAGTGGATGTGTGAGCAGCAGAACTAATGAAGCCTGTTGTCCAAATCTCCATGGGAAGTTTCTGACATTTAATAAAAGGAAAACTAATTAGCTTTGGGGTTAATAAGTTTGGATATTAATAGGGTCTTTCTCCTCCACCCAGAAACCTGTATTCAGAACTTAACACTTTGATGCTTCCAAGCCTCTGTCATATATAAGAAATCAGCCAACCAAAGAACCAAATACATACATGTGATTGAAAAGCCCTATTTTTGGGGAAGCAGTGATAAAAACAAAAAATTTTATTTTCTTTCATAGGAGGAAAAAAAGAGTGTCAACTGCATAAATAATATTGAAGATAAAACATTATTAAATGTTCTCCAGCAAAACATTCACAACCTTTGTCACATATTTCCTCTTAAAAAATAAACATACATGTGATCAGTGTGATGGAGGACAGCAGGCTACTGCTTCCGAAGGAACTCCTAACACTGCAGCCAGTATTCCCTTAGACTTTTCATCCCACAGAAGTCAGCAGAGTGTATGGAAAGAAAGGATGCCAACAAACTGCTCATGAGTACATGTAGAGAAATCACTACAGCTGAAATAACTGCTTACAAGCATGCTGGGGAAGTATTCATGTGGCCTGTCATTAGCAGGAGGACAATGCTGGTAGAAGGACCAGCTGTGTATATTTGAAAGCTGTAGCACTGGCTAAATCTGAGCACCCTGCCAGTAATGCTTGTATGCCAGTTTCTCTAGTACCCAAGAAAATTCCAGCCTCTGTGGCATTTTAACACATATGTAGATGATACATGCAAATTAAAATCCAAAACTCTGCAGAAGTCAGGAGCCTGAATTTTTGCAAACTACATGGCATACAAAGTATATGCAAAAATGCACATAAATAAAAGATTTTATACTGAATTTCCTTAAGAATATCCATTTGTTCATCCTGTTTCATAGATATTAAAAGTTAAGCCTCCCAAACCTGAGAGATATTTATCCCGGTCATTTTGTCGAAAAGAGACATGAATTAAAGAACAGCTCAGCTCAGTTGCTCATCTTGACAGAAACTTTGGGTCAGGAAAAACTTTGAGTAGGGAAAAAAAGAATATAGCTCATTCAGCATCTAATCAGTAGCCCCAAACTGATACACTAATTCCTAAAAAAAACCCCCAAAACCAAAAAACACCAAAAACCCAAGTACAGAATGCTGCATACTTATTTCAACAACACCCTTGTCTCAGTAACAACATATTAGCTTTAAAGTGGTATTTTAGAAATTATTTATGCTGTCTTTTAAAAGAATAAGCTACACCTTATTACTTGCATACAAAAAGTGCTCTGCTTTGTATTTTCTGTACCTGGCAATAATCCTAGGAAACTGAATTGTTTAAAAAAATCCCTGGAAGCTAAATAGCTATGTTTGAATTACCATTGTGTTTAGGTTTTGGTTAAGCAAATGAATTTCATAAAAACCTTAAACCAATTGATTTTCCCCCTTTAGAAATCGGTCAGAGAATGCATTTTTATGGTGAACCTTAGGCACTGAATCACAATTAGAGAATCGGGCAAGCATCAAAACGTTCACAGCACCAGAAGCTATTTTCTTCTCTGCTTCTGATTCCTAGACAGTTACTACTTCTGACAAAGGATTACAGAGAAATATTCCTCTAGGTTTTTGAAAGTAAGGAGACATTCATTATTAATAGAATTTTTTACCTTGGTAAGAATGTTGTGTCAGAAAGTACCATTCAGGGAGCTTGGGAAGAAATGAGAGATAGGTAGACTGCTGGACTTTATGTAAGTTGTATCAGAGGTTTTAAAGATCAGCCAGTTTTATTAATACATTATTTATTTCAACTTTTTTAACTTTTGTAGTGACTGCTGATGAACTTCACATATTTTCATTTTACAAATAATCTACAGAAATTGTTGGCTGAAAAACTTGCTCTCTTGTAGGCACGTAAGCTTGTTCCTTCACAGTGGAATACATATGTATATGCACACTATTATACCTTGTTCTATTTTGTAGAATGCTGCAGATCAAAAATAATTCAACTGAAATTTTGCAGATTATGTGCCAAATTATTTACTTTTTTAAATCTTATTTTAATTTCTAATCTGCCTGAAAACAGTAAGAATTTAAGGATATACATACATGTTTCAAGTATTTGGTAATATACTTCTTTTCCTTACTAATGTTACCAAAGGTTAGTGGTAAAAAACCCAACAACAAACAATGAGAGACTTATCATTCCAGCTGACTGCTAGATGGACTAGTCCAAATACCCATTTCCCAAAATGGCATTAAATTTAGTTGATTCACTTAAACTATGCAACAATGACTTTGATAGAGGAGGCACGAGCCAGAACTAAGTAATCTGAGAAAACATCAGGTTCTTTTACAAGAATAAATTGTAGCCTGATACATAATACCTCAAGATTTGATGGTAAATTTTATTCACAATAAGTGCAGCTATTGGATCATTTACATAACTGATACTGAAAAATGGAACCAACTGCACTTGGGATGAATGCATTTAGAGTCTCATTCTAAGTAGGTTAATGGACCTGTTCTTTGAAAGTTAGTTAATAACACTATCAAAAAATCACACTCTAAATTCACAGTATTGTTTTCTGGCTGTTGCTGGTAAACAGTTTAGGAAAACACTTTTACTTTCTTTAAGTGGGTGTTTTCAGGTATAAAAAAACCCATTAAAATAAAATGCCTTACATTCCCTTACAGCCCTTACAAGGGCTTGGTTTCTTGTTTTTTTTTAACCTGGAGAAATTTCATGTTCGTAATATAACAGCCACCTTTGCATCACATTTCTATTAGAAAAAAGATTTTGATTTGATTCACGTGGTTTCAGATCAGTATACTCTTCCATGTAAGACAATGTCGGGATGGGTTTTCTCTGCTATATCCATTTCTGCAGTATGGGCTTTTACTATGCTTAGCTACACAAATCAGGAGCTCTGTACCCCATACCAAAACAGCTTATGCAAAGAAATGAGAAATAATTTCCCAGGATTTTGAAAGCTACTTGTAGATGCCTGTCAGGTGTCTCATCATAATGAATATGATTACACTTCTGCCTCTCTTTTTCCATCACTTCATGATGGAAAGAAACTGAATATCACAAATAAGGAGAAGACCTCAATATATTGAGTCTGTTATTTACAGGTATATAGATTTATGCAGTAATACCATAAAGCTGAAACCCTTATTTTACCCTTCAAATGTGCTTTGATTTCAGAAAGAAGTGAAACAACTATTTAATCCAGTAGTTGTTCATACTACACTAAAGTGCAGGAACATCTAATATCTACAGTAATGCTTATGATTGAGCACCACTTTACTAAAGAAAGAAGGAGCACCAAATAATGTAAAGAATACTGAAAGAAATTAACCTTATATTTCCTTCATCTGTTTTTGCAGGGAGGGAGGAGTAAGGGTGGAAGGTCATTACAGATATATGGTCCAAAAATATAGTCAAAACTAGATTTTTAGATTGAAGTGATACTTTTTTATCAGACCAGCAGGTTCAGAAAAAGCAGACAAAATTTTTGGCACACAAGTCATTTTTCAGAGCTGAAATAAAAGGAGAAAACTGTAAAGCAAACTGTAATTAAGACATTAAGAACAATTGCTCAGGGTTTCATTAGACATGTATCAGACTATCCAGGAGAAGAGGAAGGTGTAACTGGGGAGTTGAAGAGATTCAGTAAGGAGGTGAGAGGTAGTTGCCTTCCAGGCGAAAGAGCTACATGTAATTTAAACTTGTGGAACACTGTGACATAAATGGGAGCACTGGGGGTGGAACAGGACTTGCAGATTATAATGGACCAGAAAAACAGTATCTCCAGTGAGTCCATAGTTTTTGGTATTTACTAAGTCATGAATTTGAGTTTCCAGACTTATCTTTAAAAAGTGTTTTGTAGGTCATTCTTTAATTAAGTCGGAGCCCTTGCTTCCAACTTGAATTTTGCTTTGAAGTTTCCTGCTTTTGCTTCAGACCTAAAGAACTACTTAAGTGCCTGAGAGCTTATCTGTTTTTTTCCAACTATACTTCGTCTAATTAAAGATGTTACCCCTACCTGTAAATCTTCTCTTAATTAGCAACTTCATGGATTTGCTGATGGCAAGTGCAAGAGTGGATCACTCCACTGCTATCAAACCAATAGGGAATTAAAATAAGCATGCTGAAATGTCATTTCCTCATTAAAAAAAAAATGCAGTAACACCTTTTTCTCCCTAACAAGACCATGGCTGCAATATGCAGCCCTCCAAGAATGGAATGTTCTTGTTGAGGTCTAAGAGAACAGCTGTCTCATGCTGTAGTGGTTGCTGAACAACAAAATTGTGGTTAAAAATCTCTTTCTAAGTTCATCTGGTACGCAGGTGTCACAAAGGAAAAGATGAGATAGAACTGACACGTGGAAAGAGTTAAATCAAAGCTGAACTAATTGAAGAATAATATGTTGTTAGTGAAATAGAATAGGACATAAAGTAGTAATGTTGGAAGACACAGAGGGGAGTAAACATTGAGTTGATTGGCATACTGTTGAAGAGGGTAGGTCTCCATGGTCAGTGCATATTCCCTACAGAAGTTATATAGGAACACCAATCAAAGAAAATGTTTTCAATCTCCTGGGATTTAAACGTTTCCATTGAAGTATCTATTTGCTCTCCCATTTGAAGTCAAAGCCAGAAGACTCAAAGGGCAAACCAAGCAGATGGGACACTGTGAGTGATGCAAGAAATAACTGTTTGTTGAAGCATTGTATGTACAATGACGATTAAAGATTTATGCATAATGTGAAGTGATGGAGAGGCCATTGAGCTCACCTGAGAAATTCTGCCATGAAAAAGAACCTTCTCCACTTACCTCCCAAGGGAAAAGGAAAAGCAAATAAATCTGATATATTAGAGAACAGCAACTTCATAATTTCATTTTAGATTTCCTACAGAAGCTCTCAAACTTTCAGTGCTAACATACCACTGCTGTTTTTACTACAAAGCAGGGGGAGAAACATACAGATGCTCCAAATCAGTTATGTAATTGCAAAATAACAGTGATATGAAACTTCATGAATATTTTTAAGTAGTTGTACAGAAGACACAATGTATCAAGGCTTTAGCTACTACTTTTTGTGAGGGAAAAAACCCACCTGTCAAACAATAAAAAGATAAATAAGTGTATGTTCAAGGGCACAGAGTAGTCAGGCAGATAAAACACACTAAACTAAAACCCTTCTGCAAAATGAGCAAAATAGGTTTATACAAAAAAAGACATTATAGAGAAGACCAACAAAGCGGCTCACATTTCAGCGATGACTGGCTTTTACAGGGTGGTCTATTAAACACATTTGAATCCTTGCACACTATAACACACACACAGACCTCTTTCTCCCTGTTTCTAGAGCATGACTGCCACATACTCTGGAGCTCAACAAGTCAAGTATTCATTGTAGTAATATGGAAAAGTTATTACAAACCCAATCTCAGCA
This sequence comes from Haliaeetus albicilla, assembly GCF_947461875.1. Taxonomy (NCBI): domain Eukaryota; kingdom Metazoa; phylum Chordata; class Aves; order Accipitriformes; family Accipitridae; genus Haliaeetus; species Haliaeetus albicilla. The sequence goes on along the minus strand of NC_091505.1, from coordinate 5,781,166 downwards.
GTCACGGGCTCTGAGACATAAAAAATAGCCAACGTCCCTTTTTGGCATGGTGAAGAACAGCTTCCCTTGGCCACAGAGAGTGTGCTGTAGGATGGCTTCAGAACTCATCTATCAGTATTGCTCATCTCTTTCTACCCAATATGCTGGGGTTTTATTTATCTAAAACATGGTGATTAGACAATCTGTGCACTAGCTCTTCATATTTTCAGATATTTTTAATCCCTTGCTGCCATAGTTTAAGGATCTAACCTTAAAAACTTTGCCCTTGCTGCCATTTCTTCTGCTAGTCTTTCTTCAATGAAACTTTTAAAAAACGCTTCATTAATATGCAATTTGTGTATTATAGAGTCCACAAGAGCTCATTCCCAAACAAAAACTCTGGATCCCAATATGCTATAATTTCTCTAAAATTCAGATTCAGACATTACAGTCTGGATGCATAATTTCTTTCAATATTTATGGGGGTCCTGTAGGTTAGTGTTCACTTAACAATAAACAGTGTAGTAAGCTTCTGAAATGGTTGAAGAGACTTGTGTCGTAGACACCAGTGATTCCTGAATAAGAGCTGATAGTGTTGACCTAGAATATTGTATGACATTATTCTGTAAAGAGAGCCAGAAAAATAATATAATATGATTGTAGTTCTTATTTTTCATATATTTATCATATAAAACAAATTAAACATCTTTGCCAGGTTAAACAAATAAAAAAAAGTATAGCTACTTTCTCCATTCTGGCTTTCTAGTAACAATAACAACAAAATAAAAACAATGAAACTAAAGACACAGGATATAAAATACTAAGAAGGCGACTGGATGAAGGCAGTGCAGATGATAAAAATGTGACTTAATTTAGTCTAATCTCCACCATTTTTCTTTCCTCCTTTGAGAATAATTGTTTAATATATTACAGGTCAAGTACAGTTTCAAAAGGAGGCAAATACAATTCAGCAAAAGTATTCCTTAGATAAAATTCCTCAAACTGAAATACAAATACAGTGTTATGGAAACCACGTTAAGATGGTATGCAGCAGAAACTTGATTTCCCAGTCAGTTTGCTGCAGACACTGACAGGAGGAAGAAAAAGGATTCTGACTCTATCTAAAGATGAGCACTGACAAAAACATGGGATAAGTTCCAGCTGCTGCTTGGCCACACACCAAGATAAGAGGAGCCAGATGCAAAGTTCCCAACCTGCATACGCTAAAAGAAGCCAGAGCCAGATTAGCTAGTGATCTGTGCCCTTCTGGAGAAGGAGCGGGAGGCTAGCTGGGCCTACTAAAGACTTAAGAGTAGGCATGTGGATCCCACCCTCTGTTTTCTTCGTACAGTGACTCATGTCCTTTATATCTAGTAGCAATACTCATTTGTAGTCCCTTTCCCTCCCCACAGTCTATATTTGAAATGATTTTCCCAACTTCCTTGCTTGCATACCCACATTTCAACAAGCCACTTGGATCCAACCTGCATCTTCGACAACTTTTTTCCTAGTCTGCATGTCAATTATTTCTTTCTGGAGGAATCAGAGTTAAACTCAGGCTGCCTATGAAGTGACTTTACTTGCCTGTTTTATACAGTTAACTTTTACCGGAATGTCTAGAACATATCAAATAAGAATTGACAGATAAAAAAATAATTTCTCACAGGGTTCTCTCAGGCACATCTGTCCTGCTATTTATTTTAGTCAGTGTTGCTCCTTACCTTCCTAGCACAGAAACTCCTGTTCCTTGCTCACAAGGGTCTCTGGTGCATGCTTTTAACAGATGTCTTCCTATAATTGTCATCTTCATGAAGCCCCAGTGAGATGATAATCATCCCCACAGCTTTCAGTTTGCTCTAAGAGTCTTCCCTTACTTAAAACTTCTGCTTTGCCTCACAAAAATCAAACCCTTTCTAACAACAGAGCCCTTCTGTCAAGCACGTTCTCCTGATTTCAAATTTCATCCCTCTAATGAGTTTATGAATACATTAGCCAATATTTCTTTTGAAAACACCACTGTCTTTGATCCACACCTCTCTACTACAAGGCCCTTTTACTAACTGTTGAAAAAGGCTAGTAACAAAAAAGTAAGGAAGAAGAAAAAAGCCATAGACTCCAGTACAATAGATGTTATAATCTCTGCATGTTAGTGTATTGATCCCAGGATTAGAATCCAAAGACCAAAATTATATCCTCCTGGGTTATAACCCCAGGGTGAGACATGGAAAAACCTGTATGCTGAGAACAGAGTATCTTTGAGCCACATGCCCACCCTCCATGCTCACCCATCTCCAGAACTTGGGCACCTACCTAGGGACTGCAAGAAATTATAGTGATGGCACTTTTTCTATCATAGCCTAATAACTGGAGTATTCACAAAACAAGTTAGAGACCTTAATTCAAATCCTTCCTCATAGCCCAAGGGGATTCAAATCCTTATCTCTTACCTTACCAAGAATATCCTAACCATTAAACTGTGAGATTTTCTGGGGCTGCAGGCAACCACACACTGTTTACTTAAAACTTCTGTTAAGGTTGTAACACTGAATCCAAATGAATACCAGACTCATAGTGCCAAAAGGAAACGAACAGGACTGTCCCAGCACTAAGTAGGAAGAGGCCATCCCATGTTGTGGTCCCTCCTCTTCTAATTCATTGATGTACAACCTACTAACAATCCTGAGAACAGCAACATCAGACTCCATCATGAGTTTCTCCCAGGTGACAGGACGTCCCCAAAGGGACTCAAAGACTAAATTGCTCACATTGGTTCTGGTGTGGGTGCACATACAACACAACACCTCAGGAGCTTCCAGGCCAAACCAAAGGTTTCTCGTAAATTTAGGCACTACACTGTGCATTGGGCATAGCTGAATGTGGACTGTTAAACTGCCACGGTGAATGCAAGTGCTTCACATATAGACTGAACTTTCTACTTCAATGTGTCCACTGCTTCCTATTTCCAAGCTGTTTCTCAAGCATCAGGTCCTAATTACACTACTCTCTCTCCGTGTGCCCCAGCTGTGCGACTGGTTACCTCTGGAAAACTAGATTACTAGATTAAACAGATACACTCTACCACTAGTTGCTTCTTTTCTTTTAATTACCTCACAATGAAAGAGGATTCATTTTGCTGCTGGTCTTTGCTAAGTGTTTACCCATCTGATCATTGCCTTGAAACCACGTGAAAAAACTCATACATGGGAAGATCATCAAGGAGCAGGAAACCACTGAAGCATTCTATCTTTTTTTATCACTAGCAATATAAATGCTTAAGCACATCTTTCTCCCTTCCCATTCTCTTTATTTTCCAACATAAATGGCAGAGATGCTCATTTTCACATCTAGGCGGAGATATCAGCTGTGCTTGACTAATGACACTGAAGCTAAACAACAACATTCAGGAAAAACCAACGTATACTACATTAGCATACCTATAAGCCTATGTTTTAATTTCATGGAGTTTTAGTGATGTGTGTTTCTCACAGAAGATTCACTATGTAAAATCCAAGGTGTCTGGAAACAGTTTAAACATAAACACACACACACAGAGTATGAAATCACTGAGGACTCTGCACAACAGAGGTCGCTTGCATTAATTCAGCCTGCACAGATATGCTTACAGAGCTATAAAATAAAAGCAGCCCCACTAAAGCCAGCTGGAAAACCCACAAATGCATTTAATCACATATTTAGGTGTTTACTAGGTTGGGGACTACTTCCCCACTGGAAATGAAAATTACCCCAACGTGAAGACTGTTCTTAAATCAACTTCAATATACTAAATACATAGAGTATTTTGGATTATTAATCCTTACTGTATTAAAGAAAATAGTCAGCATAAGATGTGATGCTGTACAAGACAGTAGAATACATTCAGTCACTTATGTTATTGGAAAGAAGTTTCAGACATATCCAGGCTAACCTTTTTGTACGTAAGGTCACGTACAGTGAAAGAGGAAAGCAGCACATCCATTTAGCTGTTGGCTGATACCTTAAACAAGCATAGAACTTCAAACAGGACTTAGCCAATTACTAACATCAGCTTTATCACCTTAATAAATGACATGACACATTAAGTATCAAAGCTTCCTTCAAGCTGGACACTTCAAAGAAAGTCATTACCTTCTGACTGTTCTTACCAAATACAGAGTCTATTTAATATTACGTGATTGTCTCATCCAGCTTTCTTACAGATGTGCAACCATCAGAAAATCCACAAAGGAACTAATTGCCTGGATTCTGGTCTAAATTCTCACCTCTTGGATTAACTCCTTTAGGCCGCAAAAGGTAGATTATTGTGAAGATAATTTCTATAAATCCCTGGTAGTAGATGTGGGGAAGGGAGCTTAGCATAAAAACATGTCTGCAAACTTGCTTTTATTATTTCTCCTGCTAAAATATACATCAGTATTGCCAAATTTACAGACACTAGGACTAAATACTTCAAGTGACTTGGGAGTGCAAGTCTAATCAGCAAAGGTGACACGTATACTTGGGGAAATGTGCTTTATTTAAAGTTAAGGGATTTAGAAGACTAAATCCATCTTGAAAACAGGACTTTCACTGCATCTACATGAATAGATACACATAGAGCTGAGTTAGCCCTGCTTCTACTTGGGCTGTGGAAGTGATGAATGACAAAAAAGCACCTATTTTCTAGTCAGGCTCTAGCTGGGCCAGCCCAGCATCTAGTGCTGCAGTAGCACAGGAAACCAAATGAAGGGCCAGGAAGGACCTTTATATTGCTTTGTGACAAATACTACTCAAAAGACTGAACTGTGTACAGTACAAAAAATTAATCCCTACTATTTTTGTTGCTCTTTCCTTTGGGTTTATTTATCATTTTGAGAATGGTCACAAAAAAAGTTTTCAAAGAATCTGATGTTCTCATGGGTCTTTCTTCATCACGGGAACTACCAATGTAATATTTTAGTGCCTTTAACCCCTGTATTACCATAGCCTTTTTTACTAGTCCTGTCTGACAGTCTCTCCCTCTAAACAGAGTGCACATAGCCACCTTTATCAAGAAGGAAGTGAAGAGCCTCCATATCTGAAAAGAAGTGCAACGTCTACAGCTGAAGAATCAAGACTCAGTTATTAGGGGTTACCCCTCCTTCACTGACAGGTGATTGCCACACACTGCCATGAATGGGTTACATTAGCAAACATACCGTTTAATGTATACTTATCTTTAACTAGGTTAGCTCTTTACTTCTTAGAGGGCAAACCACTGGTGATGGAGAGCTTTCTTTTACTTATCCTGCAGGGACTATTTTATTTTTAAAAGTGATGAAGTGTTCAGGATGCTATTTCAGACAAGCTGACATTTGGAGATTTCACTCTTAAGCTTCCCCATTATTTATCAAGGGACTTGTTAAAAATAAAGAGAAGATATGTTAGATTTTTGTTTCAGGTATTTAGCTTGTCCTATCAAAGGAACCCCTTGTTTCAGGATACCTTTGTTACTGCCTTTGCCTCTTCCTGTTCCTGACATTACTTCATGTTCTCTATCTCTACCAAGGGACGTCAGTATCTGAAGTGATAACCGGCAAGAAACCTGGCACACAGACAAAATCAATATCATTTTGAAAAACTAAATTGAGAGGTGGCTATCAAAGGAGCTCTGTATTTGGATGTAGAAGGAAATATCTCCTTCCCTCCCTCCCAAAATATGTTTGTGAAAAACTTAACAAAAAAATAAAAAAAAAATAAATAAAAAAAAATCAGTGTTTTTCTTTTAAATACAGGCCAAGCTAAAGATCTATTTTTTCAAATGAGTAAAAAAGGAAGCAATCTGACTAAACAAATGCCAGCCATCTAGAGTTCAATAAACCCAGCTCAGCCTGTGCCCTGGATTAGCTGTGTCATAATATTAGCTCATCTAGTCAGGATAGCATGGCCTAGCTAAAATTCTACATCTTAGAATCGTTCTTTACTCCTGGAGTCCTTTAGTTCATGTTTATTTTATTGCTGATAAACAATTTTGCATAAAAGGTCTTGTATAAAAACTAGCTTCATTTTTTTATATTCATTCAGTCTGAAATAAGTTACATCAGACACTTTCTAATCTTTCTGGTGAAGGATAAGTACTATTTTTGTTCACTTTGATATAGCAGTAGAAATTCCTAGCCCTGATGAAGAGATTCATTGCAAAAATCTGTGCTACACCAGCCATGAGCTCCAACAAAATTCTCCACCCTCTGCACATGCCCTTACACAATTCTGATGCAAACATAAGCTCTTAACAAGACTTGTATTGTGCCTTTGAAAGCAGAATCACTTCACAGCAGACAGATGATATCTGTGCTGACTATGGGTCATTGAGTTCTCTGCATGTTTTGAGATACCTAAAGCGACACATTTATTTACTAGGTTTCACAGGCACAGTATATAAGCTGTGTCTTCCTGAACTGAATGGTTGCAAACTCACTCTCCATGGTAATTTGTTCCTCAAAATCATGACTTCACAAACTAATTAATCTTGTTCTGTCTTCTAACTAACAGCTAATTATTTTTCTTCACAGTGTTATGAATGAGGTTTAGCAGTTTACTTTGTTGCTTCAACTCTTCCATTTATAGAAACCATCTGTAAATAATAAAACCTCATATTTTTAAAGGCTGCTAGAAAGGCTGTATAACAACATAAACCAACAGCTTTAGAATAAAACGTTCATTTAAAAAAAACCCACACAAACAGAAAATACACAGAGATCCTTAACTTCCTCTAATCAATCCAAAATGGCACTGCAAGGGAACGTCACATTCATATCTATTTATGTTTTAACTTCCTCTTCATCACCACGAATAAATTAGCACCCTTACCAGTTCCACCCTTGGCCTCTTTTTTTTTTTTTTTTGAGATGCAAATGATTTTTAGAATCAAAGATGTGACTTGTACTCTAGCTCAACAGATTTCACTCATGCTGCAGTAAAGAGTTATGTCCTTATAGATAACTCTGACATTGTTTTCTGAATCATAAAAACTCATCATCAGAACCCACATATTTCTGTTCAATATTCGCCTTGAGGCTGAATACCATACACAAATATGGACAGTAACAATTCTGAATGCAACCATTGCTAACCGAATCATGTGATTTGACAACAATTGCTTTTGTATTTTACAACAAGGTAGAAAATCTGTCATCTGATACACAGAAAAAAAACACTTATAACTGTGGGTTTGGTAATAAAAAAAATAGGCTAAAACTTTTATAATATTTCTGTAAAACTGTTTGGAAAATGCATTTAAAAAGTCATTAATGTTTACAAAACATACTCATGAAAGCTATTATAATCAGAATTTTACTATAAAATGCACTCTCTATCGCACCTTATTGAACAGCCTTGCAACTCTCTCCACTGAAATCTTAAATCTTACACATAGAATAATACCACCTACTTTACAATCCCCTAATTATAACTGAACAAAGTGCACTTGTGAGATGACAGTGTCACTTCCACTTCTAATTCAGGGAAACCATGTAACTCGTTCTGAGTGGGAAATAAGTATTACTCTGGTTGAAATGGTACAATCACACCATGTAAAGAAAAAGGTGTTAAAACCAGATCCCAGTGTGGCTCAGGAGCAAGACTTATGCATACCATAGTGACTTCAGCTAGCAGTGGTGTCATTTCAGCAATCTCAAAATCAGAACTGAAAGTCAGCATTGTTTTAATGCAGTGGAAATTTCTATAGGAATGCAATTATTTTTATGAATTCCAACAGAAGCTTGCCTCCTGTCTAGAAAGTTCACTTAGCAGTTCAAGCACTCGCATATATTCAGTTCTGCAACAGTCTACCAGCAGCAATGCTTAGTAGTCTCAGGGTTCAAAAGCAGCATGGCCTAGCAAGCTCAGAGATTCAGGGCTATTTGAAGTAGCTTAAAACTAAACACAGTTTCAGTTTTCTCAAAATAATGTCTCAAAATCCCTAATTTGCTGAGCTTAAAATAAACAATTAACTACAGTCTTTTATTATTATTATTTCATTACCTCTTGCAATATGTATATTTCTGTTCCATCCACTTTCAGGAATCTTTTAGCATTTCAGAATTCATATTTTGCACTGAAATGATAAGCAAGTCTGACCTTGCCTAACAGATATCTTTAGAAGAACCATAAAAGATCTCTAAGTAGTCATTAATCACAACTGCATACTCTCATAGAAAATTGTCCTATTTAAAGACTCACATCTTGCAACCACTTGAACGCAGGCAATTCCGCTCATGGGAATAAACCCACATGACAAAGGGTGGTATTTATGAAAGCAATGTTATTGTGTGTTCAAGGGTTCACTGAATATTCACCTGTTCAGGACTTGAATATAACTCTGGCTGTGCCCCAGCACCCCAGTTTGAAACTAAGCAGCCCACAGACTGTACTGAGTCATTTCATGGACATTCATCAGATCTGAAGCATTGGACTTACATTTCTGAATAAAGGAAGCTATAACAAGTTTGAGTACCTCTACATAATAATCTCATGTCCATATGCAGGGTGTAGGCCACTGGATTCATAGTGAGTATGAATGCAATGTACAGTTGCTCTGCACTTCCATGCAGTGTGCCCAGGGACATACAAGTATTGTACAAATTCAGCCATGGAAAGATAACGAAATTAAATGTGTATTCAGAAGCTTATGTTTGGGCAGAGTTAAAGATCACTATATGTTCTGCTGGTTTTTGTAGGGAAGCGACAGACAGTGAAAATTCAATCGATGGATTGGAAAGTCTGTCTATGTTTGTTCTTTTTCAAGTAGCAGAAAAAGAGTCGACCAACATACCATGTCTCTGACACCTCTCTCTTAACAAGTATTTGCCCAATGAGAGAAGAAAGTCTGTGGATGAAAAGTGGATGAAAATTAATCACATTTTTAGTAGGGTCGGGGCCCATATGGCTCAACAAGTCAACCTGACTCAATATGTAACCTCACAATTGCTCATGTAGGCAGCAAGAACACAGCTAGAAAAAAATATCCAGCACAACCTTAGATTGGCATAAACTCATCATGAAACAGCATAACTTCTTATGCCTATTCTGATAGCACACAATTTGCTCCAGCTCTCTTCTAATCTATTATTCTCACTGAAGTCTTTGGGTTAATACAAGAAATCTGTTCCTTATGTTACCAAACACCCATGCAAATTAGTAGGAGAAAAGGCTAAATAGGACCTAGCCCAGTACTCAGAATGACTGCAGCAGCTCTCAGAATGTGTCTCATGGAGAAGGTTACATAAACCTAACTATGCAAAACTCAGGGTTCAGGAAGATGCTCTGTGTCCCCTTGCTCAAAGGCAACAGGAATTGCCAAGAACTGAACATATTTAAAAGTCTGCATCCACTTTTTTTTCCACCATTAGAATTCATTATCAGACTGTTAGGAAATGGAGACCTAAATATATAAATAAAACTCCTGTTAATGGTTTAGGAATTCAATCCTTCAACCTTTCATCTTTTGAGCTATCCTTACTCACGTAGGGATCTCTCAGCATGTGAGTTGCAGCAGCTCAGGTCCAGGAAGAGTTTGCCCCTTTAAAATGAAACTCTCCACACTGAGAAATGACTTACTAGTTTTGGCTCTATTTTTTAATAACAGATATCACAAGTTGCTGTACCTTCCAATCCCATTGATGTTAATAGGTAAAATTCTAAGGTTACAATTTAGTCATGCTTCAGCTCCCACTGAGATGAATGACAAAAAACTTTGTACTGCTTTCAGTGAAACAGGATCCGGAGTTCAGTTTTACCTCAGGCCTGGCTCGTGCAGGTTTTGCATTGAAGTCAGTGGGACCTGCCTTGAACAAAGATTAAGAACCTGAAGGTCCAGCCTAGTGTGATCTGAATCTCTCAGTAACTAACAGTATTAGGCCCATACACATTACTTTAAGTGGAAAATGATGAGAGAAAATGAAACTTATTTCTATTTGACTGATTTGTTTGAGATTTGAAGAAGAGGCCTACTATTTCAGAATAATGTAAGAAAGTGTGTTACAATCCAGTAAAATATGAAGACATATGGAAGAATTCTGTTCATCTGTATATTCATCAAAATAAAACTTATTTGCAACTCGTATGTCTATCAGCTGTAGCAGGCAAATAATTTTCAAGCCACAGCTATGGCATTACGAGCTCAAAGGCAGCAATATATTTCATCTATTTAATACAGCAGAGAAGAGCTCGTATACCTCTTCATTTATAAATTGAAATGCGTTGTGAGGCTACATGAATAATGAATATTAAGAAAAGAAGACACCTACTGCCAACAGTCTAAGAAATCCAAACTTTAACACAAACAGGTTTAAAATGCATTTCTGAGCTTTTCCATTTTTCCTAACATGACAGCTTTGAGAAGGCTCTACTGAGCAAAATGGGTGCTGCTTCCTTTAAAGTCCACTATTTCATTTCCTCTGACATGTGGAAAATTTTCACTCCATTCTGCTCTTTCTCCTCTTTGTGTTATTTGTTAGAGACTGCTTTTCCTTTCTTGTCTTTTATGTCAGAAAATAGATGAAATGATTTGTCTCATCACAATATAAGAAGAGCTCCTACTGTTTTTCTTTCAGTTCTGGTTCTCTATTACTTAACTGCAGCCCTGGCTAGTTCTTTGTATTATGGTTTTCATCTTGGGAATTAATAAATTAAACAGAACAAAAATTAAATTAGACTTGGCAGGCTTGCAATAGCTAGTGATTTAGGTGCTTCCTCACATCAAATTGAGAGGGAATGTTTCAATATCCTAGGGGAGACCAAATGAGATGAATACCTTGAAAGAGATTAAAATTTGTTAGGAAGACAGAAAGAATAGGGAACAATTTTGGAAAAATATCTGAAGGGTAGCAATTCTATTTTTTAAAAATCTCTTTGAGAAAGAAGGAATCATTTGATCTATCCAAAGACCCCTTCTGAAACTTGGCATGCTGGGAAGTATCAAAATATCACATACTTTCTGACAAGCCAATATCACTTCTATCTGAAATTTTCATTTTTAACTCCAAGTAGAATAAAGAAAACATCAATTTTATTGGTGACGTACTAAAAGTGAAATTATCACAGAATTAAAAGCATAGACTCTAATTGATTTTGCATGCTCTCAGTTTGTATGTCACATTTCTTTAAACACAACTGGGTCAGGGCAGTTCCCTAGAAAGACATGGAGACTCCTGAGTGAGATCAATCCATAGTCTTCCACAGAGGGTTGGCAAAGGAATAAAAGGAGACAGTCACAGCAGGGCCAGGAAGCCTGCAAGTAGCATTCAAGCCTTAAAAGTGATGGAAATACCTTACCAAAGACCAGAGAAGATGAAGCAGAGTTTGCCACAACTCAGAAAGTCACCAAGTTGATGGAACTCAAACCTGGAACGAAGGACTCACTTGGAAAGACACAGCAGTTATGGGGAGAACAGTTCACATTCTTTGTACATTCTGAGCTAATTGTTTTGTATCATCTCTATTAAAACACACTAAGTTTAAAAGCCTTTCTGTCTTTTGGGGAGTGCATTATAAGGAAAACGTCCAGGTACAACAACCTCAAACTCGTGACTGATTTAGCATTACCTCATGATATGTCAAGACACAGTTAGAACAGAACTGTGATCATCAAGTCTGATTTTTCTTCCAAGAAAACAGTAGAGCACGCAATGACTCATTTTACTAGAAGTAAGATTTGGGTCCACAAGTTACAATGAGGAAACTGCACTGAACAATTTATAACAAATATTTTTAACAAATTATTTCCTTTATTTTGCATTGCATTAACAAACAGCCTCTTTCTCAAAAATCAGTAATTTGAAACTGATAATTTTCTACTTAATTTTCATTTATTTCCTGCTTTTTTCTAGCCATACTAAAAATTTCAATAGTGCTTCTTACTATCAAGTGGTCATATCAACTGGTATTATTTACTTTGCTGATAGTTCACATAACTGGTATTTCTGGGGGCTTAAATGGCAGTCCCCCATGAAATCTATGCAGGACTCCTGAACAGGATGTCTGTCCACAACTCAGCAGTCCCAAGTCACAGCCTGGCATATTAGCTTAAAGTGCTGATATAGGTGATTTTGCACTGGAATATCAGGCCCATGAGTGACATGTGAGGCACATGATTTGTTTTGCAATCTTTATTAGGGAGGTAGTTGCTACCAAGAAGTGGCGGGTATCAAGAGTTAATAACATCTTAGGTGAACTGGGGCAGTTACCTCAGCAAGATCTAGCAGAGGGGTCCTGTCATGGCTCTGATACATGAGCAGAAAGCATATCTTTAATCATAGTTTACATGTTCATGCAACAGTAGTGACACTCTCAAGGAAAAAACATAGCCAGGCATGAGACTAAGGGAAAGGAAGAGCACAAAGTGCACTTAACAGGAACTATTTAGCTTGCCAAACCTGTTTTCACCTCATCATGAATCATAAGTTGTCATGTTAATGAAGTAAATCGGAGCCAACTCAACATAAAACCAAAAATATTAAATATATATATTATCTATCCAGCAAAAAAGTATTTCTTTATGTTTTGACTGAAAAAGAAGTCTAGTTAAATTGCTAGTGCCAGACAATACTTGCAGTCAAACTGAGTAGTACGTTACTGCTCTGCTCCTTGGAATACAGCACAAATGCCTCAAGAACAAAATCCTAATTGGTTTAAGAAATATTAAAGTCTTTCTGTAGAATATACTGAGGGATTTTGCACCTGATGGCAGTATCAGAGAGATAAGAACATATAAAATGATACACAGTATTCAATGGAAAGGTCTGGGGAAAGGAAAGGAAAAAACCATAGCCAACTCAGATATACAAAATTACGTCTTGTCGCTATATAGCTTTTACCTACTAATTAAAATGAAGGAACTACTCTATCACCTTTTTGTCATGAATTATTCCAGTTTTGAAAGCCTTTTCTGATTATTCCCACAAGCATGCCTGTGTTCATCCCATACAAAACATTTCCTCCTGAACTGACTTGTATTGTCTTATTTTTATAATTAACTGGAGGAAATACATCTGTTGTGATGGTCACACAAAACTATCGCACTATTAGACATGATGACACAGCAATCAAGCAGGATTTATTACTACAATTCACTGTAAGTGGGGATATAATCATAGCCTTTCTTTCTCCACCAGAGCTAAGAAAACCATTAGGTGACTGGCTATTATTTTTTCTCTGTTTGCTTTGGGTTCTAAACAAATACACAGGACCATGCTGCTTTTCAGATCAGACATTTGCATTCAAGTATATTCAATTCTAAGTGCTACAAGCCAAATTGAACCATGTTATTTATTTGGCTTTGGGACTGGGCTGCTAGATAACGATCAAAATTTTTCATGGTAAATGTGACTAGTCAATGAGAAAAGTTAAATAAAGATATCTCTGTTAACAAGCAAAATTGGAATAATACATTACAAAGCAGACTCAGCTTTTCAGACCCTTCATTATGGAACCTATCTAAGAGGTCATTTGATTAGAGCTGAACAGAAATATCTATACATCTTTGTTTAAAAAGCTTACCAAGTTTAATACATTTAATAATGTTAGTTACAGTTGGCTTCTAGAGCCAGAGCACAGAGACACCAAAGCTTCAGACTTCCTACCCTCTAGGATAAGCCCATATCCATTCGGCACACAGGCATCCTATGCAACACACAAGAGAGCAGAGACCCTTCAAAATGGAGACAAAGCTTCAGAGATGAGAGCTTCCTCTTACAAGAAGTCACTTTACTGAAGACAGTAATGAATCTTAAATTTGACCTATTAGATATTTTACTAAGAGCTACATTAGGACACTTGTGTCTGCTTGGCAACAGCAGCAACAGTTGAAAAGTGGTATCCATGCCCTCTCTTTTGAAGAGCTGAACAGACTGGCACTTTTCTTTTAAAAGATTGCTATTAGTATTAAGGGTAGCCAGATAATAGTATGTACATAATTCATGTAATTAGATCATTTGCCCAGAGATAACTCTACATGGGGAGATTTTAAGAAAAAAGGGTAGGTAGCATGTTAAGTAGCAACTAAGTTGTGGTGTTAAGGTTTATAATTCTGACCTCTACTTTTCACATAAATTCTATTTTATATCTAGCCCTTAAGGATATCAACTAGGTGAGAAAAAACATCAGAAAATCTTTTTAAAACCCTGGGTTTTTTCCAGCCCAGTCACAGACATTAGTAGCTGAAATCCCTTTGCAATAACTGTCTAAACATTGAACTTAATTTTATTTCTTTGTTAATCAAAACGGTCATTTGAGAAATAGTGATCATTCTGAACACTCTCCAAAGACTACAGAGGAATTATCCTAAATTTAATGAGTGCTTGATAAGTCTACAGAGCACCTTCATTTTAATTTATGAAATTGGTATTTCATTTGTTGACCACTTGTACATGTTTTAAAAAAAGAAATCATTGTAGATATCCAGAGTTAACTGATGTGTTCATTAAAACTGCATGCCCATAGGTAAAACTGTATGTCCATAAACTTAAATGAAAAAGCCATACTTAACTCTCCTCATTAAAAACATTACATGTAAAGCTATTTATTGCAGTTCTGCAACATTGAAAATCAGTTCCTAAATGAACTCTGCAGTTTCCATAACTTTATTTAGCTCAAATACTTAGACACTAATGCCCTTATGATTTTACCAATTAATAACTACTAGAATTTTCCAGGAAACAAAAAAAATAGTGATCTTTTCCACTTGACTCAACATGCTATTCTTTGCAATCTCAAGGGGAAAAACATAAACAAGATTCACATTTTAAAGAATAACGTTCTATGCTTTTTATTCATAAATAACTGATCTACAAATTTCTATCAATTTTTCTGCAAAATTTACTAGGGTGATCAGGCTACAGTTAAAGTACCTGTAAATCAATGTGTGATGCAAAGCTCCATCTTTCTCATTTGGAAAATAGAGGATTATTTTATATAAAGGTATAATGTCTTAGCTTTCATCATAGTCTGTATGTTTCTTCTGAAACTATTTTCTTCCTAATAAAGTGTGAGCGAAATCATGGCCACACTGAAAAAATAAAGAACAATTGCCCCTTTGACAATTCGGGTGCCTGAATTTCACCTAAAATTTTCATATATATTAGTATATTTTGTGATCAGAGAATTATACTATCACTAGCAAGTCAGAGCCTCCTTAGAAAACCCTCTGAAATAGGAAGGCATTACTATCTGCATTAACAAGCAGAAGCAAATGTGCAAACACTCATGTGAAACATTTCTAACATTCCTTTCCTCTGACAGTCAAATACGCCAAGGCCATTAGTATAACCTAGCCACCCCCTGGGGTTTTCTCCAAATTTACAGTTCTCCCCATAACGATTGAGATTCTCTCAAGCACCTTCTTCTTTTCACATACTAAAATTATGTTCCATCCACTCCCACAACAAGGACTGTGAAATGATCCTTGGAATTCAACCCCTGAAGTTATGTACACAGTGCCTTCTTTTACCTATAGCATCAATAAGAGGGAAATCATGCTCGTGTCTGGTCCTCCGGCACCTAATATACAATATAGCATCACTTCTGATCAGTACTTGCTGTCTGCAATGAATACATTCATGCACTTGGAAAGCAATGTGTCATATCATGTGTTTCTAGATGGTGAAATAAACTACAGACTTTCCAAATTCAGCAAGATTTTGAGATTGAACAAAAAGATGGTAATTTGGTTATCAAACGAGCAACTGTAGATGGCTTAAGGACAATGTATGGCCAACATACATTCCAGCATGACTAGCTAGCTAGACAAAATACCTGGAGATATTTTATGGTAAATCAAAGGTATTAGCAAACGTTCCTGCACTGATTTAAAGAGATGTAAATACTAGCCATATACTTTGCACAAAAAGGTAAGTCTATCCTAAAACTCCCACTTTTCACTCCTGCATTGCATATTGCAGCCCTACCTGCACTTTTTTCTTGTTAGAAGTGCGCTTTCTCAAAGGTAAAGTGTAACTCAAAAGGGTAAATTTCCCATTGAGAAGTGGGAAGCATGTTACTTTTGACAAGGAAAAAAGGTGGAATATGATTTGTGAAGATCTAATACCATTTGAAACAACTCACATCTATCTCACTTAAAGGAGAACACAAAGGAAATTTAGTAAAGAACAACCCTTAAGTCAATCTGACATTTGCTGTCCTGCGTATGAAAAAGCATTCCTTGTAAATATTAGACTTCATAGCTATATGAGAAACCATAATCAAAATTAATATGAAGAAAAAGCTTTTTTTTTTTTTAAAAAAACCACCAAACCACCACACCACACTGAACAGGTTGATAATGGTATTTCATCAAAACAGACAATCCCTATCATTAACTCTAGAAAAGACACAAAATAGAAAGTAGTTAATATTTAGCTCTAAATCCCAAAGTATTAAACAGGGTGCAACTCCTATCTGTAGTGTCCGGACTTGCCTCTGCATTAATTACACTGCTACTACTGAAAGATCTCACAGAACCTTGTCTTCTTCTAAGTCTATGAGGTCTAAGCCTGTAGTGCTCACGTCAGCTTTCAGTAAAGACAGACCTAAGCAACAGAAATAGATGCTGAATACAAAACTATTCCCAAGTTGTCACTTTTTGGTATTTTAAGTCAATAGATTTTAGAGAAAGGGGCCAAATATAACACAGGAGTACAGAGATTTAGATTCTGAGTTCCTAACAAGTCCTTATCATCATGAATGTTGAAAGCTTTTCGGGGACAATCAAAGGATAAGATCTTCTCTTTGAATCTGTGCCACTTAATTCGATTGATTGTCAACTTTTGTTCAAATTCTAGTTTAGATGAGCTTTATTCTCATGACATTCTCAGAAATGCAAGGTTAGACATATCTGATAAATTAATTCCCTTTGGATGTTACAAATTCCCTTTTCTTGCGGGCCTCCACTCTATTAATTACCAGTGTTTTGCTTTACGATCTGACATTTAAAGCTAGAACTCTGTTAGCTTTATTCATACGAATTGTAAGACCCATGAACTGGTGTAGAGCTTCCTGACTGTGCAGGGTACGTGCAGCAATGGAAAAAAAGGAGGAAAAACACAGCAGACTTTCCAAATATGATCCTCTGAGAGAAAAAGAGGACTGAGACAGAAAAGCAGCAATGGAGACTGAGTACCAGAAAAGCTGTTTAAACTGTTCATAAACAATAATATTAAGAAAGGTGTTGATAAAAAACGGAAACATGGCACTGTAATTCACAGTTAGCGTGTTGCTTGAATACAGCATGTTGTGTGGACGCTATTGTGCCCAAGTAACTTTTACATCAGAAAGCAGTCTAGTATTTATAGAAAGGTGAAGGAGATGAGATAAGCATGGAGAAGACACTTTATAGGTAAACCAAGAGAAGTCATTAGTGACTTAGGGGAAGGCAATTTCCGTTTTGCTGAGGAGTGAGAATGCAGCATTAGAAGTTCCAGAGAGATCTGCTAGCTGGTCCAAATAATAATGCTTTCTATGGATCCCACAAAGAAAAGTTCAGTTTTATTCCTTGGATATTTTTGGTGTGATTTTCTGTTTGCTAATGTGTGGACTTCTCTTGGGATTGAGGGAATATGAGCATTTCTTTTAAACACATTAAATACTTGATACAGGGGATGTAAAAACATACTGTGCTGTAACTCTCCTAATTTCTGATGAATATTAATACGTTTCAAACTTGCGATTAATTTGGTTATATGCAAGATTCTGAAAACAAGAAGTTTTTATTTACAGGGATTATATTCCTACTGGGGTGAAACCAATGTTATTAAAACAGACATTTTTGGACACCTATCAAGAACCAGTAATTTTCATAATCTGAAGTGGAAAAAAATTATGTGCTTTTTTAACATGACAACATTTTCTGAAAAATCAAGTGTGTTTGCTCTCTTATTACACTAGAACTTTATCAACTCCCTTTGGGAATGCCATTTAACTCTAGCATCTGTTTTGTTGTGCCAGACAACCTGCCTCTGCCTCCCATTGGATACCTTCTCTAAGGGCCAGCAAGTATCACATGAATACTTCTGCAGTTATTTCAAGGCCACTGCCTTGTACAAAATAGAAGATTTATACAGGTCAGACTAACCAAAGGCTCTTACATCACTCCAAAAAGTGCCAAGCTGTGTAACTCTCTCTGTCAAACAATAAAGGAACCGAACACTAGCCAAATATTATTCCTCCTTCTCCCAAGACAATGAGCTTGATTCTATTCTTCCTTAATACCCATTTTATGGAAGTTATCTTTAGTATAATCTCTTCAGATCTTTGCCACTCTGAGAGAAAAGGGAATCAAGTACAAAGGTTTCAGGAGTGATAGTCCCGTAAAGTAAACCCATTTCTTTATATGTTTTCCTGCCAAAATTGAAATTATAATGACAATGTATTACTAAAATCCAGGCAATACCTGTCTATAAGGCATTTCTTACACAAATATGATTGTATACAAAGGATTACCCTTCTGTTAAAACACAGAAGACAGTTTGCGATTATAACGTCAATGTTTTCAAAAAATCATAAAAAAATCACTACTGTGAATAACAGAGAGGCTCAGTAAGCACTCCTTTCCTCTCTTCCCTCCATCACCTGAGACACACTACCTATAGAAGGACAGAACAGAAAATACTCCTCTAAGCAAATAGAAATAAAGCCAATTCACAGGACACAAGATTCTTCCCATTTGTTCTCAACTACTTTTGACGTGTATCAGTCCAGACTGTAAACTCACTACAGGGAAGAAACCTGCAATACACCTGTCACACAGTGAAGTTATCAAGCTTTCAAACTGGATACTTAGGTACCTAAAATAGCTGTAGCAGCACAAAGCTCCTTTTAGGCCAATTCACTTCAAGAGCGGTGTCCTTGGTGAACTATCCTGGGGAGTTTTAACCTGCTGCAGAGCTGTCTTCACACTGTTTGGAGAAAACCTAGCCCCATGGCAGTAACATGCAACTATTTCATAGCAAGTGCCTGCTACTGGGAGGCCTAAAGTTGCGTGCATACTGCAGGTGTGAAGGGTGGTTGTGCTCCAGGGGTGGGGGGAAGGATGGGCACCCAAATGGCCGTACCCCACAGGCATGTCTTTTCCCACTGCAAGTGGCAACCCCCGAGGAAAATCTGTGGTGTAGCTGGACTTGCCATACGACTTTGGATGCACTGCTCAAAGTTTCCCATATTTGATTGTGAAAATAGCCTATTCCTGCCATGAAATTTTCTTAAAACTTGTTCCTGTTGACCAGGCTTTAGCGAGAGCTGGGACTGCTTGCCACATCGGGCCACAGGGACACACTGTGCTGGCTGCTGGGAACAGGGCTGGAGAGAGAAATGGGCTGTTTTAAACTGTGCTTTAACAGACAATTTACAGTAGCATTTTTTATAAGTTATGGAAAGATTTCCTTCTCCGCTGAGAAAAAAACCAAGCTTTTTTACATTATTTTGAGGCTTACTTTCCAGACACAGGTGGGTTTTATACCCAATTTCATTTCTTTAATATTAGCTATTGCTGGCCATTAGCATAAGATAAATTCTGCCTTCAATCCTACGGTACGTTTAGGCATTCTGACTTACCAAAATTCTTTCCTACTTATTTAGCGTGAAACCACCGTTTTTCTCACATCTTTCATTTTCCCGTCTGCTCCCCGAGCCCTCCCGGTCCCTCGCCCTTCCCCTCATGACCGCCCTCCCTGGCAGCAACGCCGCCCCGCCCCGCCGATCCCACCGCCGCGGCCCGGCTCTCCGCCTTGTTCTCGCTGCCGCCGGCTCCTCGGGAACGCCGCTTCTGCCCCATTTTAGAAACCACCGCGGCAGTGGCCGTCGCCATCCCGCAACGCCGAGGCGGGTGTTTGTCCCCTTCAGCGTAGGCTTGGGAGCTCTCGGAGCCACCCCCCCCCCCCCCCCCTCCCGTCAGGAAGCGGCTCTCACGTAGTGTTGTTTGTGAGGAAGGGGGGATTTCGGTCAGTGAGGTGTGGCGGGAATTACAAAAACCGTAATGGAAGACGCTTTAGAAAGGGAAAGGAAGGGGGTTGGGGGGGAATAACAATTAAAAAAAAAAAAGAGTAAAATGGCAGAGAGAGGCCTGCTGCCAGCTACAGCAGTTGGGTGGTGCGGCTGCCTGGGCAGGGGACCGCCATCTTGTGTTCCCAGCTCATGGGCAGCAGCACACACGCTGCTGTCTGTGATGTCTGTGATGAGTCTGTGATGGACGTTCTAAGTAGAGCTGTCCAGGAGTTTTGGAAACAGAGTTTAAAAAAAAAAAGGCAAACCAACCTAGAACTTGAAAAAATTATTTGGGGAAATTAATTGTTCCCCATAGTTTTGAGATGGTGGCAGAAAGAGTGAGCTGGATTCTCCAGGCCCGTTGGTCCTTGGAAGGCCTCTTGCTTCCAACAGATGCACGTAACTCTATCCCACCACTTCACTGAAAAAGTATTGTAGGAATCAGTATTGACTCTACATTAAATTAAAATGTAATCTTTCCATAAAGCAAAGAGAACGCTGAATTTTAAGTAAATTGGGGAGATGGGATAATTTCTGCTCTGAGCTAAGACACCTCGACTCAATTTTTCTTTATAATTTCCATTTTCTAATAGTGGAAAGTGTATGTACATACCTCATTTTACTGTGGAACAAGCTGCCTTTAACTCATGTAGATAGAGCTTACTTTTCTATCTGATACAGGGAAATGCAAATGCAGATACATACAGTGACAACTAGTACTTTTAAACAAATTATATCACATCAGACAATTCTACTTTTGACACTAGATTTTAGACGGTCTGCTCCACCAGCAAAGCCTCACTGTGGTCCTGAGCCTGCAGGACACACAATGCTTTCTCCTTCCATTCAGATCAATGAAAGCTGAGGATGCTCAGTGTCTCCAGGGAGCTGCCTAATACTTTACAGAACTGTGTCTAAATCCACTCATTGCTGGTACTGAGGAATTATTGTCTACAACACAACGTGAAAGAAAGAGCCTTATTGATGAGCTGTGGTTATAGAGATGTTACTAACCCTCTCAAAGCGAGTCAGTCTCTAAGCCTCTGAGGACAAGAGAGGAAGTCAGAATAAAGAACATAAAAATAATTTTGACCATTAATATTTAATATTTTACTTTTTCCTCCCCCCTTTACCCTGCTTTCCAGCTGAAACAGCTGGGATGAAAATGACTTTCATTGTACTTTAGGGAGACAGTGTTTTGTTATATTACATCTGTTCTTTAAACCTACAAACCCTGGAAGCCGCAGAAGCAGATAAATCTCTTTGTCAAGAAGACATACTCGAGGTTCCAGGGACAAAACTGATCTTTGCCTCATGGGTTAATGGCATTAATAATTGCCATTTTGATAAGTCTAAATGTAAAAAGCCTGCTTAAACAAAAGAGTCAACCCTTCAAAAATGACTATCCATGATAAATTTTCAAGAGCAATGAAAATTGTCACTCTGCCAGCTTGATAAATTGTAGCCCCAACTGGCAGAGCCATTTGCCTTGCAGTAAGCACAAAATGACAGATCTTTGCTGAATACAAACTATATGCTTGCACCTTTCACAGCTGGTTTAGCTTGTAAACGCAGCAAAAAAAGAGGCTTTAATAAAAACTGAAGGTTATGCACAAAAAATGGTTTCACATCTAACTGCTGCTCTCAGTTTAAAGACATTTCTTTCATATTGGAAAGTATCTTGAAAGAAACCCTTTAGCTGTCTATGGGATCATGCTCTAAAAATACATGTACAACTACACTGTGGTAGTTTCTTCACTGAAATGATTCAACAGTGCAAGTGCAGTCATTTCAGGGAGAGAAAAATCTTATGTTCAGTATCACCCAAATATTTACCAGAACACACACACCCCTCATATGTGAAGAAGATATAAATCCAAGTACTGAACTGCGTATCATGATATAAATAAATTCAGCGCTTACTCTAATTCCATTATCTAACTGCTGATCTATCTCCCTGATGACTCATTCTAATCTTCCAAGTCACAGAGCATCTTTAACATACTTTTAAAAAAGAAATTGCTTTGTCACAGATATGTTTAATTCTTGTCAATAGACGGAATTCCTTCTAAAAAAAAATCACACTTGCCTGAAGCCACTTTTGCATAATATATACATTATGCAAATACTGTGAAGTTGATATCTAATGGCTCTGTGTTGCTACAAATGGATGCTTTATGCCTTCAAAGGGAGATTTCCACCTACTTGACACAAGGATTCACTCCTAGGCCTAGCAAAACTTGGTATTAAATATGTACAAATGTAAAGATGTGATACGTACAAGCTGTTTCAGGGTGTGTTTAAAGATTCTTAGCTCTCCTGAGCCATAGAGGACTCACCGATGCCTGACTAGCGTACAGTTTGATGAGCAAGGATTGTACAAAGTCCTTCCAACTTCCTTGAAATAATTACCTGGAATAGGTACTGCAATAGGCAAGAGAGGTTTATTTTAAAGTCTTACTTGGTCTGTCCTGTCCAGAAGATCAGAGGATTTTTTTTTCCTCTTTAAAAAGCTACCTCTAACCAGCATATTTTATGTTCTAGTAAAATATAGCTTCAAAGCCTAGGAGCCTTCTGGTGTATTTTGACATGTTCACTTCAAAGAAAGCTCTTGAAGCTCCACCTCAGGGCTCTGGATCTCTGGGTAGCTCCATCATACTACTGTGGGCAAATGTGCAGACCATCTTGAAAGCAAAGGGTACAACTGAGTGCACGTATTAAACTGCGCATTCCAGATACACCAACAACTGGTATTCTTTAATCCCCTAATTTCTGACTCCTTAAACCTGCATCTTTGATTATGTTATTTTAATATAGTTCATACCATTTGGATCTCTCCCCACACTTCCCCACCCCATTAAAAAAAAACAAACTACAAACCAACAAACACAATAGCAACAACAAAGAAAAAGAAACCCAAACCTGTAGAAAACAGAAAATCCCCTCATTAAATAAAAGCAGAAATGAAGTATGGAAGAAAATTCAGACCAAACAGTTAATATCTTTGAAAATAATATAACTTGGCAAGTCACATGGCTTAGGAAATCCCAACAACAGGTTCCACTGTTTGCTACACCTGTTAATCTATAGCTACAGACATCCAGGTTCTCTCACTAAAGTGATTAAGATGGGACACAATTTGTCAATAATACCTTATTGTCTTAGCTCTCTCATCATACAGTGTCTTTTTGCCTCATCTTACAGATAGATGCCAGAGAACTTAACTGGCTTGTATGAGACGGCAGGAAGGTCTGCATCAAGCTATCAACAGAACTGCTGGGCTCTTGGATCTCCTTGCAATCCTGTATTTGGATAACTAGATGATAACAGTTAATATAACTTAATATTTTAGGCATTTGTCAGATATATCGCATGCAAACACACACAGAGTACAAAAGGAAACACAGAAAAGGAAACAAATAATACCAGAAAGTGGAAAAAAAATTAGTTAAACACTAGTGATGATCCATAATTTCTTGGAAACATTTCACAACTCATAAAAATTTTTGCCCAACAAATACATGAACTTTGCCTAAAAAGAAGAGACCAGTAATTGTAAAGAACAAAAGTTCACGCATTGATTGCTGAAGTACTTCAGCCTTTGATAATATTTCAAAAAGTAGAAGAATGGCATTTCAGTCTTTATACTAAGGCTTGTAAGAAACCAGGTGGCACTAGGGGGATGTAGTGACAAGGTGCACAAAGTGCCAAAAAACAACAACACCCCCCCCCCCCCCAAATCTTTCAGCAATTTAGTAGTGAGGATTAGGTGAAGATATCAAGCATAACCAAACACATTTCCTGCCAAAGGCATATTTATGCAATGTGCTAAAGTTACCATGGGAAAAATCGCCCAGGAGACTCTCTCATGGGTAACGCCAGAAGAAATGTCTACCTGTGTATCAATCCACAACATCAACTTTCCTAGAACTTCTCTTTGACAACACATTGACGAGCGTAATTAATTAACCATTAGATTTTTGGTTTGGGTTGCTTTTTTTTTTAATTAAGACTATCAAATGCTGCACAAGTGTCCACTGCAGCCTGCAGCAGAATCCAAGTGTAAATGACATTTTATTTATCACATGATCAGTCATCTCCTGAAGAAAACACAGCAATTTCACAATTTGGGCTGACTGTCGTCATGCACGTTAACTAAATGCGTTAAACTCAAGAAACCAGTTGCCTTCTATTGAAAAATCTGCATGTAGGGAGCTACTTTGCCTTTATCATAAATGTGATTTTACTTACTGCAAAAACTGATTCAAGTGAACTGGGAGAAGACGGGAAAACTGCATTTGAGAATCATACTGAGTCTGGGATTTTATACCAAGTTCCCTTGTCCCTGAGGGCAGTTTCTCAGGGGGTCCTATGGAATAACTCCTTGAAGAGCTGGAAGTTTGCTTTCCTAAAATTCAGGGTCCTGACTTTACTCTTTGCCTGACCCATATCCCTCAGGACTGCAAACTCCACCAGTGCACGATCACTGCAGCCCAGGCTGCTGCCAATCTTGACGTCACCGATCAGCTCACTTGCATTGGCGACCATCAGGTCCAGTATCGCGTCCCCTCTGGTAGGTCTGTCTATTACCTGGCTTAAGAAGTTATCCTCTATGCACTCCAGGAGTCTCCTGGATTGCCTACAGCTTGCCATGCTACTTTTCCAGCAGATGTTGGGGTGGTTGAAGTCTCCCAGCAGGACAAGAACCTGTGAGCATGATGCCTCCTGTAGCTGGAGCAACAAGGCTTCGTCAATAGGCTCCCGTTGATCGGGAAGCCTGTAGCAGACACCAACCACAAGGTTCCCATTGTTGCCTCAGTCTCTAATTCTTACCCATAAGCTTTCAACCTGCTCGTGGCTATTCTTCAGACAGCTCTTCACAATCTATGCACCCCTCAACATAGAGGGCAACCCCTTCCTTCCTTGCCCCTGCCTTCAGAACAGCCTGTGGCCATCAATAGCCACAGCCCTGTCACAGGATTTGTTCCACCAAGTTTCAGTAACGCCAGCTAGGTCATAGCTTTCTAGCAGCGTGGTGGCTTCCAACTCCTCCTGTTTGTTGCCCATGCTGCGTGCATTAGTGTAGAGACACTTCAGCTGGGCTGTGGGCCATGTCACCTTTTTACAGGAACACACCCTTAATTCCTTTGAGGTATTTCACCTGTGTTCCCCCATTTGCTCTGATTACCTCAGGAGCCCCTGGCTCATCTCCTTAAGACTTCAGGTGTGCTGCAGTGTACCCAGCAAGTCTCAGAGGAACAGGCTGAGGGCCCTTGCTAGCACTTCATCCCTCTAACTTTGGCGTGTCGTCCCTTGGTTTGCCATGGTATTATCCCCCTCTTCCTTCAAATCCAGTTTAAAGTTCTGTCAATGAGCCCCACTAGCTCGTGAGCAAAGATCCTCTTCCCCCTTTGAGAAGGATGAATCCTATCCAATGCCAGCAGGCCTGGTGTCATGTAGACCATTCCATTATTGAAAAACAGTAATGGGTAATAGTCCGAGGGCTGTACCAGGCTGGGAAGTTTCCTAGTGATGTCCTTAACCCAGGCCCCAGGGAGGCAGCAGACTTACCTAAGAGGAGGGTCTGTCCGGCATATTGGACCATCTGTTCCCCTCAGAAGGGAGTCACCTACAACTATAACCTGTCTTTTCTTCCTCGTGGAGGTGGTCGTGATATGGGGGTTAGACCTGTCTGACCTTGGCGACACCTCTGGTGCAGATGGACCATCATCCACATCATCCATTGACTGGCCTTCCACATCCAGAGCCTCATACCGGTTGTACTGAGGCACCTGCGAAGGTGAGGTAGGCAAGGCAGGGGTTCGCCTGCTACCCCAAGCATGGACTTGTGCACCTGTTTTAGCTGTCTGTATTTTAACTATAGAAAAACAGTGTGTAGATCCAAAGGGAAAGAGGTTTGCTGAGGCAGGTCATCCAATTAAATTATGCTCAGAGATTAAGTATATTCCTCGGTATTCCAGTCTATTATCTTACTGACAAAATTCAGCACATCATAAGGGAAGGTACCATAGTTCATGAGGACATCACTAATTATCACCTAACAGAGAATGTATAGTAATCAATGCTTTTGATCCACTCAGACTAAAGATCAATTAAAGATTAAGCTCAAGAATGAGATATCGTGGGGGAAAAAAAAATACTGTCTGAAAAAACATGTATTTTAACACACATACAAAACATGCTATATAGAAAACAAGACAAAGATGGCACTGTAGTTAGTGGTCAAGGTGAAAATATGATAGAGCTGTTAGAAGATGGGCATTTGTAGTGTGGAGGAAGCATACTTAGGATGAATGTCAGGAGATGTCTAACAATATCCTCTAAATAATAGCTTAACCTCAGATCTTTAGAAGTACAATAGAACTGTTACAGCTGTCCAAAGGGACAGTTAATGGTTGTAGTGGATGGGTTAATTGGGGTAGCGTATGAAACATTGTGGACAGTTTCGGTTCTTTGTCTAGGCAAAAATGGGCACAAATTACCATGGTTAGAGGAGGGGTAGAAAGATGGATCAGGAATGGAAGTCCCAGAATACTTCAATAACCTTTTTTAGCCAGTAAAATTGAGTGGAAATAGAATGGACTGCTCTCCTAGAGTACTCTTATCTAAGTAAAGATCAGAACAGAAGAAGAGGTGTTTAAGCTAAAGGACAATTTTGGCACAAAAACAAATGGATATTAAAAAAATTATTATCTAGGAAAAGAAAAGGCAGTTTCTAAGTCCCACATTCAAGAGTTTGAAGTAGCCCTCCAAAGGAGAGGTGAGCAAGGGAAAGACACCTAACTAATTTTAGAAGGAAAGATATATGATGATGCTGCCTGAAATAATAGGAGACTGTGACTTGACCCACAAAATCCTTTCACTTCATACATTTATAGTGCTGCCAATAAAAGCAAAAAGAACATGCAGTCAACAGAGAAAGAGAAAAATAGAGAAAGCGTCTAGATTCTTGACTGAATTGAAAGCATATATTGTATATGCTGTTAGGAAAAAAAAAAAAAAAAAAATGATTCCTCTTTGCTGTTCCACCAGGGTAAAAGATAAGGAGCTTTCTTCTTCCATTCTATGAAATGGATTTTATTCTATTTGGCCTAAGGCTTTTCTCTCCCCGCCCCCTCAATATTATAACAGGAATTTTTAATCTGAAAAAGTCAGATAACTGCAAGGTTACCACAAAGAAAATGTGTTCATAAGTGGAGGTCATTTTCCTGAGCAGAGAAAAGCGAGAGCGAACACAAGCAATGATACACCTTGGTGATGCTTATTTTTTTAATTAATTGGAATATTTGTTGGCTCAGTACCAGCCATGACTGCAGTGCTGAATGCTGTTTAGCTGCAATAACAGACTGATTGATGAAGATACCCAAATGACACACTCCAGATTCTGTGTGTGCAGGTAACTCCATGCGCAGTGTGACTTCCTAAGCAGGATACATCAGTTGGGAAAATGCTTCTAAAGGTTTAATATAACAAAGTGGTTAGTTGGTTCACCCCAAGGCAGATGACAGGAACCCAACCAACAGACTACTTTTGCAATCTCCATCTAGCAGAAATCAAATGGTAATTCTATTTCAACTGCAAAGAACACAAAGCTAATGAAGATAGTTTTTCCAGTCAGGCACTGATTAAATACCCTGCATGAAGTACACAAGTATTTCACTGTAGCAGGCTAATCTAGGCCAATTTGTTATATTTACCAAAAAAAAGAGTTTTTCTTCCCATATTGCTGGAGCTTATCTTTCTTGTATTACTTGATCCAGCACATGAGTTCCTTTAAATCATAGCTTTCTCAAATGAAGAATAAAACTTTGAAATGAGAATACAACTGTTCTACAGGGAATGTAAGCAATATTTCTGCATAATGTCTCTGCAGAAGTCAGGGAAAATATTATTTTTATGGTATCAGATAAAAAGTATATGAAAGAATCTGGGAAAGTTAAAAGCCAGAAAAACAAACACACAACAAAAACACTGAACTTTTACAACATCCTACTGCAGTGGTTGGTATTTTATACAGGCAGGCTTTGCCAAGGGTTTTCTTTGTATGATTTAAGGCAGAATCTTCTAGACAGCAGTATGTATGTATTGAAAGAAATTATGAAACCAAATAATCTACTGTCATGATTTAACTGGTATTAATGTCCTCTCTTCTTTTCTCATTTACTGTTTCTCTGATTTCTCCATAATAAGGAAACAGAAGCAGAGATGATTTCATGTTTTATTCCAGGCCACAAATACTAAAATGTCAAATCATAAAGGGCTGAAAATATGTACTTGTGAGACCTCATTAATCATACACCTCTACTGATACCCATGTTTTCTGATCAGTTCAACATTTACTATCATTAGCTTGTATAATTCTAATGTATCAGACAAAATGCTCTACAGTATCAAGTCAAACATCTTGTGTGGTTCTATGTATACTACACCTATGCTATTAAACAGTAAAATTAGTGTGATAAAAACAGTAGTCTTTAAGCTTGCTTATGTTGCCACTGTTGAGTTATTTATTTAATCAAGTCTGAGTTGTTCCATTATTTTGTTTAATGCCAGCACCAGTCTGGCATTCCCACTATTATCAGGGCTGTCTACTTTTAATCTTTATAAAATATTGTTGCAACATTTCTTCCATATTTCTGGCCTTCAGAATCTGCTACCTTACTAAAGGCTGATACTTTCTAAGCCAAATATTTCATATCAAGGAGAAAACTAATTTAGGCTCTTGGTAGAGCACTCACTCTGGCCCTGACGTTCTTTCCCATTTGGATTGTCTCCAAAGAAGAATAAACTACAGAACATGATGTTCTTATGGCAAATAACTCTGTGTAACAGGAAAAGAAAAAGTACTTCCAAGAGCCATATTAAAGATTATTTTTTCAGAGGTCTGCAGCAGATTGAATCATTAAAGTTTATTTTGTGTTAGTTTTGACTCCTTTGTGAAATATTTTTATGGACATTTAAACCTTCTGTAAATGACAATGTCCTGTATCTATTAGAAGTACCTCTATGTCAATAACTTAGATAGACATTACAAAGAACTGAAAATTGCAGCACTGAAGAAGCCAGGAGACTTTGTATCTGAAATATTAAAACACTGTTAGCTTTGTTATCTAATATTTAATCAATGGTAGGGGGAAGTAAAACTATGAACATCGTTATCTTCAGTGGACAACAGAGAAGCATAAAAATAATACATTACTGCAGATAATAATCTTTCTTTAATGACCATAGCTCACTGCAGATGATCAAGATAGATCATTTAGGGATCACAACTGGAGATGGTGATTTAAAAATAATCTAGATTTTAAGTAAGCTTGAGAAGGGCGACACACACTGACACAATTGCTCTCTATTCAATTACTCTTCCTCCCACTATATATAGTCAATCCATTAAGACTATGTCAGATCAGAAAGTTCAATCAGAGAAGATATCTGGTGTTATAAAACTGGAACAAGGAGTTACTTATTTATAAAAATACTAATTTCAAAAGTAAAACTGAGAACTGCAAAACTGGACTATGACGGTTCAGGTGAAAAAATAAACTTTTTTTGATTATTCAGAAATACCATTTTATGAAGTACTTTACGCATAGTAAGTAACTTAGAACAAAGTAGGTTTATCTAGACCTTCATTAAACAGACAGCTAACAAGAAACCAGACTGCTGATGTCTAATATTTTATAAACCACTAGTCAAGTTCTTGAATTCGTGGTTCAGCAGAACCTGACACAGCTTCTGATTTCTGTGTTTTCAGGTCTTTCTCTGTACATTGGAATTAGAATACATTCATCTTACATAATAGTCTATGTTTGTTAACACTAAAGTTATTTTCAGCTATCTTATAAAGTCTAGCAGTTGTCTTAATTTCTTGATAAATATATCAAATTTCATTAGGAAAGACAAGACAATAAGGAAACTTGTTAATCCCATACCAGTAACTAACTGAACAATTCATCCTATTAAATTGATAGGCCTCTAACAGAAAAAGTCTTTAAATATGAAGTGACTAAGGAAAGAATTTACCTTCATCTTTTAAAGCAGATAACATTTAGAGACAGTAATTGTCTCACAAAATTAAAGCAGAAGTACTTAGCTGACATTCTGAAAACTGGACTGGATTGTGATGGTTCACGTGATCAAAACCAAAAAGTCCATATTAATGTTTTTATATGTTTCACTTGCTATCCTCACCATCATCTGTATGTTCCTAAACCTATTTACGATCTGATCTTAAAACTTAAGAAACTTCAGGTTATTGTGGGTATTTGGATCTTGCAAAGCTTATAGGGAAAGTAGAGTTATCAGTTTAAAGAAGGCTCAGCTTATTGTCTGATGTTTGCAAGCTCCTAATGTTTTTCACTTTGTTCACGTGCTAACCAGTAGTCTTCAGAGGAGCATCTTCAAAATAATGCTTGTATTTTTTTTCCTTGGGTTTTATTTTCTTTGCATTTGTACATGAAATCTTCCATGAAGATAATTTATATTCTATTCACAGCAATGCTCCCAGTTTTCTCATCTCAGTTTATTATCTTGAGATTATATAACTGGATATTTTTTTCTGTTAAGTGCTTACAGTTGGTTCTGGTTATTTCTTCTGAGACTTTCATGCGAGTGAACACAGCCTGTTGGGTTACTCAACAGGTAACCCAAGTTTGTTTGCTGGGTTTTGATTTTTTTTTTACTCCTAACTGTGCACTTTCAGGAGTTCTGTAAGCTGAAAATACTAACAGGGTTTTGGGTTTGGGTGTTCTTTTCTGTCATGGCCTATAGTCACAACTTAAATTGCTACAATACAGTTTCACTGTTAGCTTTAGCTGAATCACAGAATGTCAGCCTCAATATGAATATGAAGAATGTAATGAAAGACAGCCTAAGCCAGCTTAATAGAAAATCTACAACACTGATTAGGAGAAAACAGAGTTTCGGAGTCAAACCCAAAGATAATACACAGCACAACATAAATATAGGTATATGCAGATATGTATCGTAATGAAAAAAGGAGCCTACTTTCCTCTCACTTTTTTGTAGAGTTTGCTTTCTTGTATTCTCCATAAATTATCCTGATTTAGATGCCCTCATTGTATCTGATGATGTGACACCTAGCCATTTGTTTATGTTCTGGCTTGATCAAAAAATCTCTGGACGTTTTCAGAATCGAGCTGAGAAACTGAAGAAAAAAATGCCAAGCTTGAGCCTGAAGTGCTTAAATGAAGATAGTGCTCTGGACAGAATCACAGGGAAAAATAAATAGCAAGTGATCTTGGCTGGACTATACTGCCAATGGTACGTATGGCAGAAGAATTTCACTGATAGCCCCCTTCATGGAAATTTGTGGAGGTTTTTTTTTAATTTTTAAAACCAAGTCTTGGAAAATTATGATTAGGAACTTAACTGATTAATTTCAAATCTTTTTAAAAACCAAAAGTTGCTAATGCTCTGAGATTTTTTGGTTGATGCCTTTGTCTGGCTTGAAAACATTTTAGTACTGCTCTCATGACATTTCTCCTAACAAAGTCCCAGCAATTTCATCCTTAGGCAAACAAACCTTCCACTGAAAGCAGTAGGAATTTTCTCTGTTTAAAAACATGCACATCGCAACTGGGTCCAAAGTTCCTTTTAATCCACACTTACCAACTTTGGAGTAGGGATTCAGACCTAAATTTGCTTAGGGAAAGGAACTCTGTTTTTTTTTTTTTTTTTTTAATACAATCACTACCTTCCTTTTGGTAAATAACATTTTCAAACTAAAACCACATTGCAGATAGCAGTATGTTGCCTATTTAATAAAGAGGGCAGAAGGTCTTGCATGGTTTTGATCGGTTACAAGATTTAAAACAACTATATTAATTTATTAACACAATGAATGCCATACACATAGTAGACTGCAATTATCTTCAGGAACCACCGCACTTTAAATGAGAAAGTTCTGCACTGCAGGAGTAGACTAAATTTACTATAATACTGGAAGAGTAGAGATAGCATGCTGCAGAAAAAGGGAAGTCCAAAATATTTTCAGTTCAGTCTGAAAGTTATCTAAAACTAAGTTATAAAAAAATATGTAATAACTGCAAAGCAAATTACTAAGAAATTTATGAAGCATTAATTTCAGTAAATGTATAAAAATGTAATTATAACCAGCACATGTTGTAGCTCATAATGAATTTTAGTAAATATTTCAAATTTATAAAACATGCTATGCTGAACACTTTGATGTGGACAAAATTTACTATATGTAGACAGGATTATCAGTGCAGAGAGAATGAAGGGAAAGATAATTGTTCTAGATACAGGTTCTCTGGAGAATTAAGTAACGAAATCATGAAACTGGGAGAGCTTGCAATTTGGAGGTGCTGTCTTTTGTTGTAATCCACAGAATAGAGGACTGAAAACAATCCCCCAAAACTGGGGATAAGAAAACTTTAATACAAAGTTTAAGGGTGGAAACCCAGGCCCTCACCTTACAGCCTAAGCATTGGCAGGTCTTCTAGTGACTCAAATGAAAAAAGATTGTCTACATTAGAAGCATACTACTAATTTCCAGTATGGGATTTGCTATGATACCTGTTATCTTTGTTATCGTCTTATACTATGAAAAAACTGTAGGGCTATAACCAAACAACCCTTTCCTCCACCATTGCCGCTGCCCTCTCCCGCCCCCCCAAGGAAGAAAATACCAGCTCATACTTTCTAAAAGCTTTGTGGGTCTTTTGCAGGATTTAATTTATGTAAAGATATTTCACACATTTCAATTTCATAATTTTACTAGGTTTCAAGACAGTTTGCATTTTTCTTAAAGTTCTAAGTGCTACCAGCAATAATGAGAACCATAGTTTTAGTAAAGCACTAATGTTTATGATTGAGGGAAAAAAAAAAAGGCTAGAAATGAACCAAAGTCTTGGAAAACAGACTGTGAATAAAAAACCTCCCCATCAGTTGAAGAGGGTCTTTTGTATCTCTGCATCATCCGACTTGGCTTTAAAATGCTGTCATTTAAAAGTGTGAACCATAATAATTACAGAAATGTCAAAGCATTTCCTTCCTGGCATCTTTTCCCCCCATTAAGAGGAGTAGCAGGCATACCTTGTTATTGAAAGAATGCTTGTAAATGTTGAATTGCTGGCAAAGAATTATCTATTCACTTATTTAAAAATGGCCCTGAAGATTTAGTTTGGGGTTTAAAAACACTTAAAGAAGCAAATGAACTCTACAAAAACAGATGACAGAAAAAGAAGAACCTGGGCAGCCACTAGGCTAAACACTTGTGCTGGAGTTTTCTGGACTGGATCCCTGGAGTTTTCAAACAAATGTAACAGGATAATCGACTTTCATGATCACTTAATACTTTGCTTTATCCTGTTGCTCCTGTTCTTCCTGCCATGTCCTAGGGTCATACTGACAGGCAGACATGGGCTCACTAATTTAGCAGCTTTAAACATGGCGGGGGGGGGGGATGGTTTTGACCTCAGAAATATCCCTGCATATCTGCTTATTTCTTTCATTTAATCTTGAAGCTGTTGATATTGTGGAAATGGTGTGTGACAGCCACCTTTTCATATAGCGTCTTTTCGGCACCGGTCCATGGAACGTTATTGGCAGGTGAAGAAGCCGTACAATGCGCTTCCTTCCCCAGCGGTGAGATTCAGTGGGTCTGAATGAACTGACAGTAACAGCAGAGGGGAGAGATGAGCCCTTGTGCAGGTATGCCCCATGCTAGCTTGCAGCCATCACAACTCGAGGCATATCTTTTGCTAAGGGGATTTCCTCATCTAATTAAGACTAATTTGGCCTAGCGAAATTGTATAGATCATTGTACAGATATATAGAGGAAATTGTACAGCTTGGTCATAAGGAACCAAAATAATTTCCAATGGAAAAATGCAAGGATACATATTTTGCATAATTTTATTTACATTCTGAAAATAAATATTATAATTATAAACTTACAACTTGATGAAGTCTGAATGATGCCTTTTAAACAGCCTGTCTGACCTTGCTCTCACTGCAACAGAGGGCTACAACAACTGACGAGTTCAATTCAATCCCATACTTATGGTGCAGGGTTTGATCTTGTGCTGTTAACACAGCTCCCATTCTTCAGCCATGAGGATTACAGGTGTCAACTGCTACATATAAAACTTTTTAGTTTCTCTTCAACTCAGTAGTCTATATATTTTTAAAGCCTATAAATAAGGAAATGGGGTAGTGGACCGACTGTCACGATGAATGAGGTTTGCATTTTCACCACAACACTGACACGTGAACTAAAGGAGCAATAATTGCTGTAAAATTTACCACTCCTCATTCTTAGCACCTGGTGCTCAAGGGACACAAGCTAGCCCAAGGACTGCAGTTTCATAGTGGAGAGTGGAAAGGCTCTCAGATCAGGGGAAACAACAGGATTTATTAGTAGAAAAATTATGCAAATACATAAAACCAGGTAATATTTCAGGTAAAAACCAAATTTGGTCTATTTGCCACTGGCTTCTTGGTCTGAAAAATGAATAAAAGTGTCAGATTTGTATTCCTCCTAGAAAGAAATACTTTCTAGGCAAAACAGGCATTTTTGAAACCCAATATTAGATCAGTCCATTTCAGTAATAAGACAATTCAGTGACTAGCA
Organism: Haliaeetus albicilla; assembly: GCF_947461875.1. Taxonomy (NCBI): domain Eukaryota; kingdom Metazoa; phylum Chordata; class Aves; order Accipitriformes; family Accipitridae; genus Haliaeetus; species Haliaeetus albicilla. The sequence continues at coordinate 5,746,560 of NC_091505.1, read as the reverse complement.
TGCTGCTGTGTGTCTCAGAGAAATAAGTGTAGGTACTAGTACTGGATACAGCTTGTGTAGGATCTCATTTCTTTACAAATAAATAATAAAATACAAGACAAACAGGAAGGAGTAAAGGGAAAAAAAAAGAAAAAACCACAGGCAGAAAAGAAATATTATTTTAGTGGATCCTGTGGTCTTTGGTAGCCCGGTAAGCTGTTTGTGGCTTGCGTGGGATGCATTCAGTTCTCCCCTCTGAAGGCCACTTGCACAACTGTCACCAATTAGTATTGTGGTCTGGAGCTCAGCAAGCTGCTAAGTGTCTTTTGAGCTACCATTCTGTAACCTTTCCAAAACTGACCTTTTCATTATCATTTCGCATCACTCTGCGTGTGTATGAGAGAAAAATAGACTTTTTAATGTCATGCTTATTTCCACTGGCTTTTAAGCTTCTTGTCAAAACATACTGACTTATTGTACATTAAGTGAGAAAGAAAAAACTAATCTTTCAAAGATATTGAAAACAAAACATTTCATTCTCTTTTTCAGGATGAGTATAGCACCGCACAGTGCATGAATGTTATGGCTAATAGCTGCATACAAGGACCTCATACTCAGCTCTAGAAGCAAATGTTGGTTGCTCCGAGAGAATTGCAACAACCCCCCTTCTCGAGCAGAGTTGGCTGGAAATCCCAGGTGCCTTCATGGGGAATTGTTTCTTATAATAGTTGTTGACATTCTAAGGCATAGCTGCTAGTGCACTGTTTAATTCCTTTACAGAGTGCATTTGGTTTCTTGAAATGCATCAGAAATAATCTTGTAAAAATTCCTGTGGAATTGTGAGACAAGTGTTGGTAAAACAGCATACTAAACAGAAGTTTAATATCTGTTTCTGTTTCTCAATTCTCAAGAACAAATGCCTTTGACAAAGTTCTTAAAATTGGCGTGAAAACAGTGGTTCCTTCTTCATGGTTCTGTAAAAAATTGTGTCCAACAGATCCACATAAATTGAGACTACTCATTATTTTCTGGTAGTTTTAGACTGCCAGGTGATTTGAATTTGTCAATTCCTATTGCTGCAGAAGACTTCGAAAGTGAAAGACAGCTATTTGTGGATATTTGAAAGTTGGAGTGTTAATCTTAAACTATCAAAAATGCTGCATTAGTACCTCTAGAATCTTGATAATTTCTGTAAAACATGGCATAGCACCCCCCCCAGACACATACACGCACATAAATATAACCTCTGTTTTCCCTTCTACAAAACATGTGGAAAAAACCTTCTATGACACCTTAAACTTCAAGATCCATGCTTTGAAAGAGGGTATATACTAGCAAATCACGTACAAAACAGCACACAGAAACCTCACAGCAAGTGCTAGTTTTCACACGTACAACAGTTGTAGACAAGTGACCTTTTTAACCCATATTTTAGATATGATTTTTATGACCTTTTGTTTTGTGTGTTGAATATTTATGTATATACCATCATATCTATCCTGCACACAAAAATCTTAGGCATGATCACAAATACTGAAATAAATGCCCAAATAAAAAACCCAGAAGCCTTACATTAATAATTACCCAATAGTGCTGTAAATTGAAAAAAAGATAAAAATGATAATTCCACCTAAACATCTTGATATCAGCACACACAAATCACTACCTAGACCAAGACCTGGATACATAGATCAGTTTGACACTTTACATTTCAGTGACAAACATAACCACAACAAGTAAACTCTGTACTAGTGAAGGACATGGCAGAATGAGCAGATAAGGGATATTGTATAAAAAGATTCTGTGGTTACTTAGTCCTCATGAAATTAGTTTCTTTGTAGGTATAAAACTTTTAAATACAAAACATTTCTCATAGCACAAGATCCTTTTACTACCAATCATTTTTAATACCTCTTGCCTTCTTAAAAGAGGTTCACAAGACTTAATTAAAAATTATTTGAGCTTCCTCCTTTCCCATCTTGGAGAAGTCACCATCCTTTCACAGAAGTGAGTTTCTAGAGGTCATTTATTTCAAAAGAGAGAGTGAGCAATCAGTGGATATCTCCTATTTCACCTTAGGGTCTTCCCATTTTTTAGGTTCATATTCCGCATATTTGCTCTTGGGATAGAGTCTACCCTCATAGTCCTAAATATTCTCTGATGACAAACCTTGTCAAGTCTTAAGAAAGGGTTCTCCATCATAAAGTTGACCTGTTGCTGATCTGATTTTTCCCTCCTTCTCTTCTGCCTGCTCTGCCCCCCCCCCCCCTTTTTCTTCCCCCATCTCACAGAAGATCTTATTTCTCACAGGCTTCTAAAGACCATCTTCATTACCTCCTGGGCTTTGGGCTCCAGTGCTCACTCGTGCGCTCTCTCTCTCATTTCTTTGATTTCTAGAACTACCTGACTTCCGTGTTAGCTAACCCAATTGCTTTTTATTTTTCCACATCCCTTATTGAAATTGCCTTATCTTTTAACTCTATTTCCTTCACTTCCCTTTGCCACATGCTGAAGGCCACGTGCCTAGATAGGTTGTGCTGCTTTTCTAAAGATCTGCCTTTAGGTCCTCTTCCCAGGCATATGTCAAGAAATTGCTAGTTACCCATGAAATGTGGGGTTTTTTCCCCGCTCTCCTCCCTTATAGTCTCGAACTCTTGTCTAGTGTCTGCTTCCAACTACACCTCTGCTCCTTGAAGCTTGTTTTTAAAGATTCCACAAGTTTTCAGGCAACACTTACCATGTAAACAAATACTGTCAAGCACCTACTTGAGGGTAATATTAGTTCTTCACCTTCTTCACACAGTTTTTTTCATTATGTCCTCTACTATTAAGAACACATCAAATCCTGCATCAATAGCCATCTTTTTAGAGAAAAAGGTAACTTGGCTTCTATCAGCCCTCTCTCGCCTCCTCACTGCAACCAAAGAATAAAGTCACACATCCACTTAACTCCAAGAACAAGTCAACTCTGCCACTAAATCTTAACAATTGGTTAAAAAAATTTCTTTCTCCAGAATGAAGTTAAATCTCAGTGGATGAGCCTAAATAAAATACGAGAAGGTTGAAAAGTCCTGATTCATTCTGTGGTTTTGTATTTGGTTTAGATCAGAAAAAAGTTTCAGCAATTCTTTCTAATCTTGAAATAATGACTATTTCTGTGTATATCCACCAGGTAGTATTTACAGCCACATGCAAAACAGAACAGCTTTATTTTACACAGCAGGACAAACAAAGCCTGATATTACCAACTCCTATTAGCTCTGCCCCCAGACCAGTCACAGTGAAAAATGGATTTGTTTCCAAGCCATTTTCTTCTCTGTGACCCAGTGGTCTCCTTCAATGACAAAGACTCTTCAAAAGCTTAAGGACAAGAACATGTTAGTACAGTGACACATTTGTAGCATCCCTATTTGCCATAGTCATTCCTTTATGACAGTTTTGAAGCTGGAGAAGAGAGTGATTGGAGAGAATCCTAATAGAAACTTACAAATCAAGAAGGGATAGTCAACGGTTTCGATGGCATTTATAATTTTATTTATTTACTGGGGAATCATCACGGGGTAGTGACTGTTGGGGGAAAAAAAACCCCAAAAAACACACCACCCACAAAACCAGTATGGTTGCAAAACCAAGAATCAACATTTCAGTCTCACGTTCCATTATAAACAATTGTCTTGGTAAGATTCCCCTTGTCCAGGATCGTCTCATTCTTCCCATTCAGACTTTTACATCTTTCAGGTTCCTCACATGCTTTTTCCTTGCCCCTCTACTCCCAGTCAGCAGCACATACTCCCACTTTTTATGCTTATCAGCCCATCCATTGCTCTGTTGAATGCCAGGTGCCATCTATATACTCAAATATTTGGCAGGTATTCTTTAATTCAGAGTTTGTTTGCTTTGGTGGCTTTTTGGGGCAGGGGAATAAGTAAAACAGCAGGGCAAAACATCAGAATTTTAACGGAGTCACTGTTCTATTGTAATAAGTTTTACTTTACACACCTCTGTATCTTGCCTAAGGCTGTGCAATTTTAATCTACATGTGCATTAGTGCCCTTGGAGCATAAAGATACCTGGAAATGTTAAGCAGCAGGCTAAGGAAGTGAGACATCGAGTTGTTTGATATGCACCTCGAGTAAGGAGCAGTGAACCATCTGGGGGACAAGCTACAGATAGACGGTCTTCTGCTCTTTATCATTACCTATGAGTCCAGATGCTAAAGTTGTTTAGTCTAATTCTACTTTGGCACCACCAGTTTCATTTTATACTGTGCTTCAGGCTATTAAAGCTTCAGAAGAACGTGCTGATACTATGCACCTGGAATATCTAAATGGAGTAGCAGATTGTTTTTCTTGAATATAGGAATTTGTTTATAAGGCACTGTAAGACTCCTGATCTGCTTGTGGGCAGGCATGCCACCACTTCACCTTTTGGTCAACAGCAGAAGCAAACCCCACAGTTAAATCCTTAGACATCTGGAGTTACTGAAGAAGTTTCTGTGGAATGCATCATTAGAGGCAGAATTTCGTTCTCCCAGAAGTTGGTATAAATAGATACTACGGAAAACTTTACGATGTCTAGTTGTAAGAATGACTTTGAGGGATTGTTGAAAAGCAAGCAGTACTGGATATTTGGTAAAAGTAAGCTAGCATAGGTTAGATGCATTTTTACATAGCTGAAACTCTGCTAACGATATTTTGGTGGAAGGTTTGTTTCTAACAATAATTAGGAAACTTCACATTTAACCCAGAACTTTCAAATACAGAAGCTTTTGTTGTGGGTGGGGTGGGAAGACAATTTGTAGATTTCTCCTTGTAGAAACATTTTTTTCTACTGCAAAACTAAGTATCTACAACAATGTGTACTCATACAGAGGATTTGTACTCTAGAACTTTAGTTGTGTATTTAGGTAGCCTCAGATAATGAGCTGCAGATAGATCCAGAATATGCACACAGCCAATGCTTTTAGGAGCCCAGAACAGACAACTGGAGTGAAAACGCAGCATAGACTTCACCCATGGAGTAGCTTGCAATGAGCTGTTTTTTAAAGGACGTAAGCTACTAAGTGCTAAGCTCCCCAAGCAGGTGACTTGCTTTCAAATGAAGCAGCTGACAAATGTGGTGACTATGGGCTTTACAGAGAAGGACAGAGGAATAGATCACATATGTTCACATGACTTAATTTCAAGGGAACATAAAGCTGGCTCTTGCTGACATGCTACGTCATTGAATTTAGAGATTAAAAAGGAGAACAATAATGCAAAGGATTTCGATTTCTTGACCTTAAGGCAAATTCATAGCTATCTTCATGGTGCAGTTTATTCAGACATTCTATCATGACCACACATACCATTATTCATACAGATTTTAAAACTGTCTTAAAGCCCCAATACTCCCATATGTATCTGTTCTGTAGATACCATCCCTTTTATCAATACACACGAGGAGAGTGTTTACATTACAAAAAAACTATATACCACAAATGAAACATGCATGTGTACATGTGCAAGACTTGTAGGAACTATAAATACATTGCATTAATAACAAGTCAGTATTAAATTCTGCATTTATTCTTATTCTTGTAAAAAAAAGCAGGTGGCATTTATTTGCAAGCTTGGATTGAAAGATTCCACCCCTCCCCCATTCACTCTCTTGCTCATCTATGGAGCAATTTTTCTGGTGTGTGACAAAGATCCCAGAAAAGGGGTAGGAATACTTTCTGCTAAGGCTTCTGCAGAGCATAACACAACCAAGTATATTGCTCTGGTCTACAGTCTCCTGAAAATCCCCAGTATTCTTATTAGCAGTATGTGTTTTATGCTGACTTTCACAGTATCTTAATGAAAAGAATTTTATTAAAGCAAAACTTGTTAAACATGAAGAAGAGCAGTTCTCCAGCATTAAACAATTCCTGATTGTTTGCTTAGCCCTTTGCCACTTAAAACCTGTTACTTCATTTATGCCTCAGGAACAATAAATATTAGATAATTTATTTCTAAAAAGGGATATTACAGCTCTCCTAGATATGATGTATCATATATATGCTAGTTTAAAAAAAAACAGAATTGGGGAGGCCTACTGTGAAAATTACAAACAGCTCTAGGACGTATTGCATATTTCAGTAATTTCATTGTATAGATGTACTGTAGAAGAATGGATTTCTGAGTTCATGGGAGGTAAACTGTGGATACTATAGTCAGGATCAACCCAAATACAGGGTCTGAGTTGAGACTGTGAGCTATTCACTGAGATAAAAGTGATAAATGCAATTTCTCTGAAACAGAAAATTACTATTCTTGCAGTTTTCCCTTTTGCAGGGCATTATGTGGAATTCCAGTTTCTATACTTGCAAGTCGAACAGACTCAGCTGTTTTCAGTAAGCAACTGAGGAAACCTTCTCATTTCAATGATTTAGCCATTAATAAATGAAGCATGATGTACTCCAAAAAAAATTCAGAAGAAATGCAACTATGAAAATACAGGCACAATTTATAGTATTAGTAAACTAGATCTGGACAACCAGATTTTGATGACATAGAGACTCAGTACAAGAGATGGACCTCAGCTTGTTCTGCTAAGGTCATTAAAATCACTTATTGTCAACACCAAGTATAAAATTTTGTGTAATCCCAAATACTATGAGCTTTTTTTACTACAAAGAGGTTTTTCTTTAGAAAGTGCTCAGTTTTGCCCTGGATCCAGTTAAGAGCTTACAACCCCCCGGGAGAGAGGAAGGGGAGGGAAAAAAAAAAAAAAAAAAAGAATCTGAGATAGTTTTTTTTGCCAGAGAGTCATAAAATAGAACTAAGATGGAAGAATTATTAGTTCCCACCCTGCTCTACTTGCTGCCTATGTAGAATTGTTCCCTATGGCACATTATGTAGTGTTTCATCCAGATTTATTTTAAGTGTTCAGCTCAATTTCAGCCATGAAACTGCAGCTAACGAATAATCTCCTTTGGTTTATTTTTATCACATTCTCAAGTATGCATTAAAATTAGCATAATTGATGGTATAATTAAAGACATCAGCACAACTCTGAATACAGGGTTTGCTAGTTTACACGTGCTTCATGCTGGTTGGACCTTAGAATAGGATTTTTCCTGAAAGCTTTGTGCCAACATGACATTGGATTATTTTAAAGACCCTTTTAATTCCTGAATTATTGTCCAGTAGGTTACAAGATGTTTTAATAGCTTTTAGAGTTGCATTCATAGTCTCCTGCATAATACAATTCAAAATGAAAACCAGGTAAGGACACAATTCAGCCTACTCCCATTCCATCTGTCCATTGTGTATATAAAATTGATTCCAGTCATGAAGGTAGAGTCTCCCTGTGCTTCTTTTGTAAAAATCCATCTGCACTAGCAAAATAGGAGCACAACCACCTCAACAAGCACAGCAATTTCCAATTGCCTACACAGGTGTCAAAGCTTAAGCACCTGCCATTAAGGAAACATTTCTCTTTAAGCTGTGGCATTAGCAGAGAAGGAAGAAAGGCATAGGCTCAATATAGCTCTAAACAGAGTGACAGTCTTCCACTTCCTTTTCACATATGCCCTGTGTCATTAGGATTCTAGGGACCAGCACTGAAATTCAGTTCGAGCTGATAAAATGACCAGAGGGAATGAAGCTAATGAAGAACACTCCTACATGCCGTGCCAGTGAGTTTGTATTCTTTCATATATGTCCTGATGGACCTGAAGTGACAATTACCCTGCTTCAAAGATGACACTAGTTACAGTAATCTTCCTAAGAGCTTAATATTTATTATATTAACAACATAATTAATGTTAGTGCTCATTTTACAGTCAACTTTTGCACCATGGAAAGTCCATGGTTGAACCTAATTCCATGGACAGGATGTTTTTACACTTTCATCCATTCAGTAAGAGATATTCTTGTACTGTCCCCCCTGTACTATCCAACAACAAACTGTTGCTGTTCTCAGACTAAGCTACCACATTCATGAAGCCAAGTACTAACTCATACATGAATGTTGAAGTGGTAGCATGCTTTTAAACCTACTATAATTAGCACCTTTTTTCCTGCTAAAGCAGTAGTTCCCATTATACTCTTCCCTTTGTACCAGAAACTACACACAGCTGTTAGTCCTAGCTCTACCAATCTGCTTGATTTTACAAGGCTCTAGGAATAAGTGGATTCTGAGAAAATAATGTTTTAGTGGAATAATGCTTCAAATGTATTTTCTTTCAGATACTCTGCTAAGTATTATATAGTTCTACAATGAATGGTCTGTTCCAAATTTATGAACAAGCCAGCCTAACTTCTCATGGTTGTTAGTAAATTCAGTTACAGAAGTTTTCCTCTATCCTCAGATTAGGTAAAAAGCAGATAGTAAAAATGTCAGAATAAAGTATAAAACAACCTCTCTTTTTCCTAAAGAGGAAGCTAAAGCAAAGGTGGAGCTGGGAATAACTGAAAGGGCGAAGTGGATGTGTCCCCAGTTTGAAGGGTCATCCGTTATGAAATAAACTCAGAACTATCCCTCATCTGGTATGCAGCAGAGCTGTAGGATCTCCATATGCTTGAAGATAACTGCACTAAGAGAAGATTTTAATCAAGGGTGATGTACAAGAACAGTGCAATGGCAAAAAAGAGATCTTGATTTCCATACCTACATACAGACATTTTAGACAGCTATAATAGCTCTTAATGAGAATTAATGGAAGACTTCCATCTCTTTTAACTGTTTATTCAATGGAAGATGCTTCGTAAGTCCAAAACTCTTGACTTGTATGAAGTAGAAAGGGAAGTTTGGTGTCTGTACAGGTCTTTATCAGGCATGAGTTTATGGCTCTACAATCAAAAGTCTTGAAGGAACGACTGGTGTTTCAACATAATTTGTACAAATGTTAAAATTATATTTTTAAATATGGTACCTGATGTTGATTTCTGATATGTAAACCAAGCAAAAGAATTCATTTGTGCCTGTAATTTGGCACAATTCCATTATCACTTTCCATTTAATTCTTTCAAATGCTCCTCTGCTGCATTTCATCTACCTTAGATCTCCTCTCTCTCAGCTTCCTTTTCATGAATCCGTTACAAAAGATACTTTACCTGTTTTATAGTTCAAAATACCTTTGTTTCAAAGGGAGAAGATAAAAGAGGATAAAAAACATCAGAAGCAAGCCTTGATAACGAGGCAGACTTTGAAGCTTTGATATAAATACAGCACAATGCTTTCTAACAGATTTTTAATTTAAACTCTTACATTAAAACAGAATAATTACTAGACCCAGTGGCAATGCAGGAAGACACACAGCTTAAGTGCATATCTACAGAATGCCTCCATGGTATTGCTTACTTCCCTGCTTCTTTTACTTTAATAACATTTCAGCTATATAATGGTTCTGGCAAGTGCCGCCTGTAAAAAGCTTTTTGAAAATGTAATCAGTCTGTACAAAATTGAATTGTCAAGCAGTACAAGTTATATCGAGAAGTACACTTTGGAAAAATATGTTGGAGCTTCATTTGAATATAGTTTACCAGGCATTTCTCAAATGTGTAAGTGACAGATTTACCCTGAAGTTCTTAAAGATCAGGAAATTTAATGCAAAAATACTCCCACTAGCATACCCTTAAATAAGAGCAAGGCCCCTTTTGGCATCTGTGTCCTCACCTGACAGTTAGCAATAGAGAGTCTAAATGTGATTTGCTGTCAGTAGTTATTAAGAAAACATCACATTTCTCTTGGTAACAAGAATTAAGAGCATAGATCATGGCGGTCATGGGTTTTTAATACAACTCAAAAGTAATTATAAATTTACTTAAGTTACCTTGGATTACTTTAGAGTTAAGGCATTAATTAATTCACATGTAAGGTAGTATTTTCAGATGAATCATGATCATTTGGGTGGTAAAGTCATTTGGCCAACAAAAAGAAATGGAAAACATCACATGAGAAGAACGAGAATGTCATCCACAAGGAGCTTACGACGTGCTGAACTGGGACCTCCACTATGGTCCCTTAACCTCAGTAAGCCAAATGACTGCATGTTTAAATTGTCTCTGAATCAGGGAGTCTTGAAATGCAGTCTAATTGATTAGGAATTAATAAATTATAACACCCAGTTAACCTGTAAGGAAGGTCTTAGCTCTTTGGGAGACTAAATCCTAAGAAGTTAGATGTAATTTCAACAAGCATGGGTACCTATCAGGTTAGTTCATCTTAATTCACTGTATTTCTGACTCAGGAAGATAAGTAGGTAAAAGTCCTAGCTCATTATAAAATATCAATCCTACTTATTTCTTACTATTTTTTAAAACCATGAATGTATTTTAAAATAGACATTCTCAATAAATCCGTATCACTAACATAATCAAATGAGTTTTAGGCTTAAAAGTGTAGAAATGCCAATAAGTTTGAGTAGACAAGTGTGTAGGCGAATAAATAAATTTAGTTTATTCCATGTTAAATGAAAATAGGAAGTGTGAAATGAGCTGTATTAAGATTCAAAGTTAAGTATACCCACTTCATCTACAGTTTCGTTACAGTTATATGTATAGTCAAAACCTTAATTCATGTGTGCAATTATAGTTGGCAAATACTAGTATAAGCCAATATTCTGTGCAGCCAGCTTTCCATCTGCAATTCTGGATGTAAACTAGGAAAAATGCCTGAGAATAATATGTACAATTTGGAGGTTACAGCACCGAATAATGAGAATGACAAAGTGAAAGCACTGAAGATCTGATTGAGTGACAACCACTGACAAAACTTTGGAAGAAAGGGATGCGGAAGCAAGGAGACAACAAAAAGCAAAAATATTCCTAATCACTTCCACTATGTATAAACCAATATAATTCTTAAAAATAACCAACACACTGTCATCTCACACTTCCAAATGCAACTTCTCAAAGCAGTTTCTAATGTGTGTTTCTGACAGCCATGAATCAGAGATCTGCTATTTGGCATGAAAATCTAGAAACCAAATTGTACACTGCCAGCATAAATGTACCAAAAGTAGCGAGAGTTTGAAGGCAATATGTCAAGTTGTCCACACGGTACTCTAGACCGAATATTTCGTCAAGATGTGTGTTGCATAGACAACAGGAAAATAGTTTAAAGGAATATAGCCCTTCTAGTGAAATACTTCAATGTAATTACAAATCTGTTATCCCTTGCTGTGGATTACCTAGTGGTCTAGCACACCTTCAATGGACAGATTTTTCAACTTATTTTTTAACCTCCATAATAGGTCAATGCCCTACCCATCAATTTTACTCTCCCTTCCAGATAAATGAGGCAATGACCCTATTAACTGTTTCCTTGAGTAGCTGTGTGATGGCACAGTGCTCACTTTGCAGAGCATGTTAGAAATACAGTAATGATACGGCCTGACAAGCCGCTTGACTGCATGTTATTTAATGCTCAGAGGGCCACTAAGTGTGCAGTGAAATTTGTGCTCATAAGATAAACTAGGCAGCATTGACAATTGTTTCATTCAGTGGGTAGAATTCTCAGAGGAGGTTACCTAAATCATCTCTAAGCCGATGGCCCAGCAGTGTGGGCAAAGGAGAAAAGGACAGAAGCAGGGAGGGCACATGGGATAATGCAGGGACTCACAGCAGTCTTGAGTCAGACGTGTTAGATAAATTCTGAAATCTAACGTATTTGAGGGAGGTATTCAGGGGCGCTTCTAAAATTCTTGAGACACAGGCAGGAAAAGTCTCCGAAAACTATTTTCACCACAGCTCTATCAAACTTTTCTAAGCTTAGTATCGTGGTTTAACCCCAGCCAGCAACTAAGCACCATGCAGCCGCTCACTCACTCCCCCCCCATCCAGTGGGATGGGGGAGAAAATCAGGAAAAGAAGTAAAACTCCTGGGTTGAGATAAGAACGGTTTAATAGAACAGAAAAGAAGAAACTAATAATGATAATACTAATAAAATGCCAACAGTAGTAATAAAAGGATTGAAATGTACAAATGATGCGCAGGGCAATTGCTCACCACCCGCCGACCGACACCCAGCCAGTCCCCGAGCGGCGATTCCCTGCCCCCCCACTTCCCAGTTCCTAAACTAGATGGGACGTCACATGGTATGGAATACACTGTTGGCCAGTTTGGGTCAGGTGTCCTGGCTGGGCATGAGAAGCTGAAAAATCCTTGACTATAGTCTAAACACTACTGAGCAACAACTGAAAACATCAGTGTTATCAACATTCTTCACATACTGAACTCAAAACACAGCACTGTACCAGCTACTAGGAAGACAGCTAACTACATCCCAGCTGAAACCAGGACACTTAGCCTAATGAGGATCACAGACCCAGCTCATCACAGACTACACTGCAGGAGTCAAAATTGGCAATATTTCTTATCCAGCATGCCATTACTATGCTTCAGTCACCTTTCAGGTCAATTTAGAAGAGCTGATGCACCTTCTAAAGCATATCTCCCTTGCAAAAAAATTTGAGATTATTACTTTACAATGGTCATTCTTCCCCCACATCACTACAGTCACAATTATACATGCATACCCTAGGCACATATCAGTTAAATAGCTTGAGGTTGTTGTTACAGAAGGCTGAAAGGAATGAGGCTGGTCTTTAATAGCATCTGTGAGAGCTTCACAGCATTGTCAGGAATAAAAGACATTAAACACCTGGCTGAAAAATACAGAGCCATTACTTGCATCATTCGGTTGTTTTACGTTTTCTTTTGCCATTCTAAAAAATTTTTTATATTATTTTTATTTATTTTTTTTTTAAGAACAACTCTAGTGATCCTGAAATAACAACAACAACAACAGAAGAATATGGCTAGCATGTCTGGGACATTTGCCATAAATGAAGCAACAGCTGTGGAATACCCCAGGATTGGTTCCACTTGTTCTTTGATAACTGCTGTTTAGAGAAGTCAGAAAAAGCAGAAAATATGGATAACAGAAGAGTGAAGAACTGTTGCTCCCTAGTGCCTAAAAAAGTAATCCCTTGACAAAGAGCAAAGCATTACTGTAAAGGAAAAACAATTAGGTGATCCATGTATCTCTAGCATTTAGCTTTAAGCAACATGATATGTTTTGTGATATTCTTAACATTTTGCTCCAAGATAAAGTATTTTTCAGGAACATTGACCTATACAAAATAGAAACAGCTTCCTGCATTCAATCATTTCAACTATCTTGCAAATAATTCAGAGATAACAAAAAGTAATAAAGACAACTCTCAGAAACTAGATTGTAGTATCTGTGTTGTGTTTGCATTATGATGTTTACCAAGAAGAACGGATTAATTTTAGGTCATATTGCATTTGAACTCAGTATGTATATTATGAACAAATTATCATGGAATTTTAATGCACGGACTGCTTTAGGTATATTTTTCATTCATGTATCAAAGAGTACAAGTGCAGAAATAGTACATTTATCCATTCTTATGGCATTAAGAACATAATCTCCTTGCAATTGTAAGCTGTTTTGTTCTATTTTATTTATTATTTGGCATAGTACTTTGGGTTACACCATTTGCTGTCAGAAGTTGAACCTGACATAATTTTATCTATTCTAGGCTTTTACTGCTGTTGTAGTCAGTGCTCTGTTTATTGTCCAAACTATGAAAATTACAATGCCTCTTCAAGTAAAATTACCCTTTCTTTCTCAAAGCTGCTTAAGTCTCACTAAAATTATCCTATTTTAAACATTATGCCTCTGTAGCGTACTTCCAGAGTCCTTTTGAGACATTAACGAATGAATCATTTAACATTTCATCAAGCTATGCATTTCGTGTGTTGTTATACATTTCGAATCAGGCCTTCCTTACTTGGCCACAGTAAACAGGACCGCGTCAGCCCTATTGGTATGCAGAACCAGCTACCAAGACCGGACTGCAATGGACTCCCGCATTTATTTAACGCTCTAAGGGTTCCCCAGGACTGTTCTCCCTTTCTAGTGCAGGGACCTCGCTCTTCAGCTGTCACGCCTGGTGGGCCTTGCTTTGGCCTCCCCGCAGGAGACAGGCCCCCTCTAACGTCTCCGGCCTTCTCCCAAGGAGGGGGGCAGGCAGGGGTCCAGGGAGGACCCTCGAGTCACGCAAACTTGAGATTACCTGCTCAGAGGAGAGAGCTGGACCGTGAAAAGGTCGACGTGCCCAGCCTCTGAAAGACGGGGAAGAAGTATCTCGGCCTTGCTAGGCAACGTCCCCCTCCACAGAGGTCACCTGGACTCCCAGTCCGGACAACACTGGGAACGGACTGGCTTTTCAAAGCGCTCCCTGCACTGGCTGTGCGCGCCTGCAATGTTCATTCGCGTGAGAATTTGAAATGATCTGCCATACACGAGTGTGATTGCACTGCGTTGGGTTTCAAGGAAGCTAAAATACTAGGCAGTGTATTGGGTTTGACCTTAGCAGCATTTGAAATAGTCTCCTGATAGTAACAGCGAGTTCTAGTCTATTGTGTCCAGCGATAATGAGCACTACCTTAAAAGAGCACATATCGATTTCGCTGCCAGTTGTCAGCCCTTACTTAGTCATTTCACAGCACTACAATAAGATCAACAGTGCTATAACCGTGCCACCCTGATCATTGAAATATGCACTGTGATATAATAACACTTTGCATTTAAGCAATGGCCTAGCAAAAAAAAAAAAAAAATCCTGATAGCGCAGAAACAATTTCTTCCTGTAAGATTGATAGCAATATCAAGTGGGAAAAGAATAATTGGTTTTGCTCCAGTTTCAGGTGAAAAACATTATAAGCTTAAAATATTACCTATGCTGTTAATTCAAATGAATTCAGAAATTAAAGAGTAAAATAATTTACCTATGTAAAAAATGAAAAAATCAGCAAGTTCATTAGAAACATTAATTTTTACTTTATTATCTTCTCTACAGAGCATGCATTGATCATATCTATGCACTATGGGTAAGTTCGACTCACTGTGATAATATACCAATTATTATGAAAATCAGAGCATAAAAAAATCATGAACACATTAAAAAATATTTTTTACAAACCCAACAAAACCAACCATGAGAGAGTGGGTTTCCAACTTCAGTACTTATATTTTCCCTAATGCCATTAACCACTGCTCAGTTGATATATAGGAATGTCTAAAACTATTGATTTTATAAAGACAGAAGAATCAGGATTATTTTCATGTATTTAATTTCAAGATAGTAAAATTGCCCTTTTTTATAGCAAACCATTAACAGCATTTTCTAAGCAATGCAATATTGCTGTCCACAGGAAGTCTTGCCAAAAAGTGAAAAAAGCTTGAAAGAACTGAAAGTGTTTGGTCACAACTCTCTTGTATCTTTCTCAGTTTTAGCTTCATGATTAAATTAACTCAGAGATTACACCTTTGGGTTTGATAGTCTTCAGCAGATTTGGGTTTTCATGAAATTCTTTGATCACCTTCTGAATCCATGTAAACTTTTGCATCTCACACATTAAATAGTACAGAGAACCAGAATTTTAAAACGTTGGTGGAATAGGGCTTCCTTTTTCTTGTTTACATTTTGCTGCTTGATGTTTTCATTTGTAAATGCCACCATCCTGCAGGGAGTTCTTATAGTCTATGAAAGAGTGGACAGTTACCTTCGACTTGCTCTGTTACTCATAATTTTCCAGACAAGTCCTACATCTCCCATTGTTGTCTTATTCTCAGGGTGCTCCATGTCTTTGATCTTTACCCTTTTTACACCCATTCTAGCATTACTAGTTTCAGGTTTTGATATACTTGAGGATAAGACGGTGAGGAAATGCACAACTAAAATATACACGGACATGAGAAAATAGCTCACTACTGCTATCAGCGTCCAGCCTTTCCCCCCCTCAATTGTTGTAAATCACATTGTCATTGAAGATTGACTTAGTTAAGTATCAGTAGAATTTTTCAGACAAAAATCTTAGAAGGAATTGTCAGCCAATCCACAAGACCAGAAGACTACCTAACATCTTGGAAGCAGTTATTTAAAAAGAAAGTCCCTTAACTCTGAGGATCACTTTATACTGTCAGCAAATACGAGAACTGTGTCTACTGTCACACCCTCGGTGACAGCGTGCTAACAAAAAGGCATTTCCATGTGGATGTAATGCCACAAACGGGCAAGGCAGAAGCTCTTGCACCAAATTAGACTGCTTTTTGAATCCTAACATACAGCCGAAGAGTGTTTTGTATAAAATCACTGCCATCTTAAACTGAACATCTGAAACTGGAAACAAAACAAATGCAAAAATAGAGAATTAGAAGCAGGGGTGTTTGTGTTGCCTGAGCTCAGGGGTTTAACCTCAGTCACTCGCCTTCCCACACGTCACGCAGTCAACAGTGAAAGCCCAACCATCCAAGAGACCACGTCAGAGAACCTGGCTCTGCACTGAGACCGGCACAGAGGATGCGCGAAGAGCGGCTCAGCAGAGACAGGGATGATGGAGCCGTTATCACACCCAAAGTGACATCTGAGTGGGAGATTCAGAAAGGCAAGGGTGACAGCTCCCCGGGACAGGCAAGTGGACTCGCTGGAATTAATCAGACACAGATCAGATCAACGGTGGTGCCTTTTGACATGCTGGTCTTTTGTATGTAGAGAACATAAAGACCGCTCTCAAACACAGACCTCTCCTGTGCAAATGTTGAGAGATTAACATCTCTAGAACTGCCAAAAGCACAGAGTAGAAGAAAATGAAGAGTCATGAAGTTATCGCATGGATTCATTAACCAACTGATTGGCGCTTTCCTATTGCTGCTGTCACGAAAAAGGACAGGAAGACAGATTCACATTTATCTTAAACACTTTGTAGCAGCAATTCTCAGGGAAAGTACATCTCATCTCTGAAAGGTGTCTAGCACTAACATATTTTGAAGATAGCGGGTGGTAACTGTGGAACGAGCAACTTTTATGAAGTACAAACTTACTAGGAAAACTTGGCATTTGCCATGGGAGTTTTGTTATTTCCATTCTTAGTATTATTACAAATGCTAGAAGTGCAGCCACTGAAGATCTAGGTATTAAGAAACAGGACTTAAAAACACAGATAAGTCCTTAAAAAAAAAAAGGCACTTTTGTTTTAAAGTTAATTAAAAAAAAAGTAAATGATGGCAAAGTAATCTGAGACTAGGAGATTAAATCATACTTCATATCATCTCCTTACTGACAAAAATCATAATCATTAGCAAAAACTAATTGTACCAGCATTTTACACCAAAACTAAGATTACAAATCACTAAGATAAAGATCAATCAGTAATGAACAGTTCCTGAGGCTAAACTCAGTATTCTAAAATATTAGAGTATTGCTACAAAGACACAGCATTTACCAGTAAATCATTCATACAATATTCTGGACAACAGCCTTCACATATGATATGCCTTTGCAGAGTATGCTTCGGGAAGCAAGTGTTCCTATTTTTGTCTTTTTACCTTCATAAAGCTTGACTTCTCTATACAGAATAGCCTAAAAATCTTCCCAATAGCACGAACGATGAGATTTTACAACTAGCACAAAAATTGGGGCATTGTTAAAATGTCAGCTACAGAGATATTACAGTTACACCACTATCTACTGGTAGATTTCTTCTCTGTGGGCTGTAGGAATCCACACAGGCATGTTAAGAAAAGTGGTTATTGATAAGAACTAGTTTCCTTGCTGTGATTTTCCCCGAATAGAAAGTGACATTGAAAAAAAAAAAAAAAAAAAAACCAAAAACCAAATGGGTACTATCAGTAATTATACTTTTTATATGGCAAGATTATTCAGAGCTTCCAATTAACTGCAGGGTTGCATCTTACTGGATGCTGTGTGGAAGTACACACAAAGAAACATCTCTTTTTGAGTAGCTTAAAATCGAAACAGACAGTTGACACAAGAAGCAGGAAGAAAAGATGGAAACAGTTTTCTGTAGACAATTAAATATACACAGAAACATATGTGAAAATACTAAATGCATATGGAGAATGCTTACTAGAGTTAACAAATGAGGAAAAGGGCTCAATGAGAAACAAAGAGAAATAAAGCTGAGAATCACTGTTCTCCTCCCTGCCACTACCAACATGCAATTCTGCTTCATTTTATCTCCAAGGTAAATGAGTCAGTGTGACAGGAGCAGATGCCACAAATGCTAGCATAGCAGGAACAGTTGCTGCAACAGAGGAGAGGAGTAAACAAAGGGATTCAGCAGCAAACAGTACAATAGCAGTTTCTGCAGCAGGCATTACCCCTCTTTCCCCCTTTGGGGCAGCCCCAAAGCCATTGGTTTTCCTGAGAGCATGAGAGAAACTGCCATAGATAACCTTCAACTTTGGGGCTACAGCTCATTCGCCTTGCAACCCTGAGAGCACCCAAGTCCAATACAGCAATAAGAGCAGCACTCCAAGTTACAAGTAAGTAGCCTGATGTACAGTGTTGCTGAACAAAGTTCACTTTTCAACTGTTAGATAATTCCAGTAATAAATGATGTGCTTCAAGAGGGTCAAGGAAAGTTCTCTTTGAGAAGCCCAAGAAACACCTTGATTGTTGTCATGACATTTGTTCTCTTTTTTGGCATTCATCTGCATTCTGCATTGTGTCCCCATTAACAAGCTCACATACCTTAACAAAAAATGCAAGAAACTGGCTCTACGGAATGTATTTTTAATGTCTCTGAAAAGATTAAAAGTAATTCTAAGGTATATTGGCATTTGGCTGCAATTCTAGTAATCTCTTGCTTTATCTCTTTGCCTGCAGTTCTGTAGCATGACTGTTTGGCACCAGCAGCTCGCAGAGTCTGGCGTGAGCCCAGCACAGATGTTTTCCAGTAGTTAATCTGTGACTGTGACCAATGTCTCCCAACAGGAGTCTATTCTAGCACCAGTAAGACTATCTCTGAATCTAATGTAAAGTCAGTCTGGCCCAGCTTTAGACCTCAGGATGCCCTCAACAATACTGCTGAGCCTTGTCTTTGGACTTAATTTTTTCCCATGTTCACCATCATTGTGGCTTATAAAACTGTCACATTTTAACACAACTATATATTCTTAGCACCTGCAGCAAAAATAATTACTTCAAAAAGCACAGGTTAAGACCCATGTCTCTCTGAAGTAAGACACTTTATCCTAAATCAATTCAAACAATACTCTGTGAGATAAATTGATATGAAAGTTTGTCAGCTGTGTGTTTCAAGCTATAGATTCTTAATAGAGAAGAACTGAAACTCTTTATGAGGCACAGGCAGAAATTTTGAATGGTGTGAGAAGAGGTGACAGATATAAAGGGTCATTTCTGTTCCTTCGGTCTTCTAGCATCATGCGTTTTTCTGATAGTGAACGTGCTAGAAGTATGTATCTCCTAATCAATCTGTTACAGTGCTTAGTTTTTCTACAGTCATTCTCTACATTATGCTATGAAAAAGTAGAATTTTCAAGCTTCAAGGAAGAATACTGGAATTTAAAGTTTTAAATTATTATCTTAGAATATTTCTCCCAAAACCCAAGGCTCCCCTTACTTGCCACCTCTTCTTAAGTATTCAAGCTGCCAACACAATCATGTCTATCTTGGCAATAATTATATTTTGAGAACACCCTTGGGGGTTTAGAGGTTCTTTTTGATTTTGTATCAGTCTTTGATTCTGCTGCAGAGATACATTATATTTATTTTCTGAGGACAACGAACAAGTTTACTTTCCACTAAAGCAGGAATTGTTGTCTTCTCACTGGAATTGACTGGCTTAGAAAGTATGCATAGAAAATTATTCTTGCTCTGGCTTCCATTTTCAGAAGAACATATATGCAGTCAACATAAGACCAAATTTTTAAAATGCAAAACGGAACATGATTCTGGAATGAGACTATTTCTTGTAAAAAGTTACTTCATGATCACCTGCAATCACACACTCTAAAAGAAAACATCTTTGCTCCTCACCATTGCCTGCCTAAATGCTGTCTGTTAACTACGTACAACCAATAATTCAGCAGCAAAATCAAAGATAAACAAGTCTTGGTACTGAAGGTGAAGAAAATATAATCCAGTAAAAACTCAAGTTGGGGGGGGGGGGGTGGAGTTCTGTACGTGGACATGGTGGTTCTAAGAATTCCCTCCCAGCAATACTACTCTGTGACAATAAAACCACAATTTAAGCCCACAATTACCATTTGACAGTATTTGAGGAACTTCAGTTATTATCTATTCTCAGAGCTACTCCAGTACCCTCAGGCATTGTAGAATAAAAGGATAAATTTCTGCTGCTATCTCCTGGATGTGTGCAGGCAGGGGGATCAGAGAGATGCTCTCTGCCACAAGTATTCTACAAGTGAAAGAATAAAAGAGGTTCTCCCAAGGTTACTGAGCTTACATTGAGGTGGATCCCAAAGCGAAACCTTGGGAAGGAATGAGATAATACTACAGTATAACAGAAGAGTCAGAAGATTTGGGTTTTGGGGGTCACTAATCTGTCAGCACTCCTGTGTATCTTTTCTCACTCCAGTGGGACAACGCTCCTGTAAGAAACCGTATGTCAGCTGTGGAAGCATTCTCTTAACCCGGCAGAGTCTCCTGATGATGTGGCTACTTCCAACCCCAAACACCCTTGGATGAGGAGCAATCATGGAAAAACTGGAAATGGCTACAATAAGATCAAACCTCGGAGGTGGCAAAACAGCCTGTGGAGACCAGGCTTCAGGCTGGGTTTAAAGATAGCCTTAAACATATGGGTGTTTGAAGGAAGCTTGAAATCAGTGTAGTGACAGCACTGGATACTTCTCAGGAGCAGGCTAGCTACAGTTCTAGCTGTATAATATTTAGCTCTACTACAAACTTTGCAGTAGAAATCAAAATTTATGTAGCTTTACTCTGTAGCAATTCTTTTCAGCCTAAATGAATATTTCAAAAGGGTGATTTGCTGTGTTTGTGTTGGTTTTGCTTTTACTAATATTTGCCCCCCCCTCTGTTTTTCTTTCTCCACCTTTTTGTCTTCATGCTTTTTCTCTCTTCATCCTTGTTTCTCCTTTGTGTTTGTCACTCACTGTTTTCACTCTTTCACTTTTCTTCCCAACCAGCTCTCCCCTGCTATACTGAATGGACTGTTCAGACAAAGCAATTCCTCTTGGGTTGTGCCCACTGATTTCACACATCAAAGAGGAGATGTTTTCCAAAGTAACAATTCAGCTCAGCGAGGGCAAAGTGGCTAACACCAAGAGCAGCAAGAAATTAGTTCATTATGAGGGGAAAAAACCCAACAAAAACACAACCACCAAACAAAAACCAAACCAAACCAAAAAACAAACCACCCAATGCCTACAAAGCTAAAACTTTAGATCAGCAGGATGGGAGAGATGGCAATTTTATGAAAGTCTATTAATACATTAAGGCAAATTCTCAAGTAAAGAACTGTTTACATGACAGGAGTTCAAGCCTGTCTTTGCTCTGTGATTAGCCCATTTGGATCTAAGCCATGGGATTTGGGAAGATCAGATTAAAAGTAGATTGGCGCCCAGTATTTTAGCTGAACAAATATCCGGGAAGATATTTGCTGGATACATCCTTACAGACAGAATAAAAAGAGAATATGTCAGTGAGCATAAGCTGCATTATCAATGCCATTACAACCCTGCAACTCTTTCCAGTCTGACAACACTGTTCTAGCAGTTTATGATTTATGCTGATTTCTCCCATCTTCATTACCATCCAAGTAAATAGAGATTGAACCATACATGAACCTATCAGCACCTGAATTAGCAAACTGATTTCAGTATTTGCCTTTCCTTTTAAATGTTTAGAAAAAACTGGAAATGATTGGCTCAAAGGCTGGGTTGGTTTTTTTGACTACCATTAAAATCAGCTCCAGAATATCACACTTCTGAAACCCAGACACATTTATTTCCACCTTAAATATATTTATATAATCCTTTAACTTACTCCTAATCTTTTGATAGATTTATCTGGTTGGACTAAACACAAGAAAGTCTCTTAGTCTCTCCTCTTATGAAAGACTTCCATATCTCCTGAACATCCTAGTTACCTTTCTTTCCACCTGTTCCAATTTGAATTCCCCTTAATTAAAAGCAGGCAAAGGGAACTATTAAAAATATCCTAGATTATTGTTTCTGCAGGACCTAGTTCAGGTATTTGTTATTTCCTTTGCTAATGCAAATCTCTCATCCAGCACAGCCTAAGATTGTATTTGCCCTTTTCATTGATGTGTTGCATTGGTGGCTTGCAGTCATCCTGTGACTTTCTCCTCCTCTGTCATTTCCAATTAACGAGCTCCTAGCTTATAACAGAAATGTATTGTTTTTGTGCATGATCTTGCACTTTGTCCTATTGAATTTCATTCAGCTACTATTACTGTATTCCTCAAGGTCATTTTATTCTTCCTGTATGGTATTCTGAAATCCCCGTGTGACAGGGCCCACAAACTTTGTGGGCATCAGAAAAATTGCTTTCCTTAATTTGTTTTTTCAAGGGAATTTTTGAAATTTTTAAAGAAGATATACCAGGAGCAATTCTTGAGGAACCTATGTGTAGCCCTGCTACAGTCCCTTTGGTGTAATCTCAGTTTGTCCCCAGCAGATTACAGTAGTGGATATCATTACTGCAATGCCTTTGAGGTACTTGAAGTAATATTCAAGAACATGTTGGTCTTTCTCTGAAAAACTACCAGTGTTTTCACAGACATCTGGGCATTTTACTTACCCAGGGAATCAGATGCTTTATGTATCTTTCACATTTCTGATGATCTCCATACACAGTATTGTCTAAACCAAAGTAATCGTACTTAAAACCTCACAGCAGCACAATTGTAAGGTGCAGAGCAGACGTGACACAGCCACACACAATGCGTAGTGTGAACTCTTGCTTGGACGTGTAGCCAGGTATGATTTGACTGCAACACATTTACCGGACACAGACCAGCTTCTTCATTTATGATGAAGTTACCCTAATGAAAACTGTGTACCTCTAAAGACAAGTCTAACCTTTATCAATTTATGGCTTGAAACCTCTTCTTAACCAACTTTAGAGGAAAATGCATGGTTATCCTAGCTCCAGGACACTGGAAAACTGAAATATAAAATTGAGTTATGAGCAAACCAGTGCTAACCCCATGAAAATGAAGTGAAGTCTTGGCCTGTCCCTGATGATGAATCTTTCTGTGTTACAAAGAAATCTATTTTTTAGGGGTTTTTCCTTTTGCTTTCGAGTTCTCCAGCTCAAAGGCTTGAATGATGACCTATCTTGAGAATAACTTTTCATAGTATTTTACAGGACAGTTTGGAAATATTTAGAAAATGATGCAACTGATACACATCAGGACTTCAGAAACATTAGCCACACAAACAACAGCCACGAAAGCAAGAATGAAGAGCGGAGAAGGTTCCTTTTACTCCTTAACTAGGAGATCAAAAGCACAAAAACTACTTGTCACTTTTGCCCTTGGGTTTATTTAAGCAGCTGTAAAACAATGTTTTGAAATTCAGAGGTCCATTTGAATCCTGCAGGAAAAAGTTAGTGAAACAGTCATTCTGCTCTTACACAGTACAAAAATAATGAATGTGGAAGCAGGTATTGCTAACGTGCTGCATAGCAAAAAAACAGCACTCCCTGAGAATCATTTCTTCTTGTCCCTTCTGCCTCCCAGCATCCCTCTTCCCCTGGAAACACACATGGAGGACACACAACCTTTTGCCATGGACTTGGGTGTCCCCTTCGACACTCATTCTGACCACATGCCATTTAGGGAGGACAGAGGACACATCTACACTGATCTTCCCCTGTATACTGCAGTGTAGATTCACCCAGTGAACACACTTGCCAAGAAAGAGGGTATATGCCATGCAGACCTATACATCAATTCTTAACTCTTTTTTCCCTAAAGTGGTACAGAACATTTAAGAATCTCGGTTCCTTGACACATAGCATTTGCTGGACTCTATTCTCGAATACTGTGTTGCTGGCTCAAAATGTAAATGCAGCTTCAAAACATTTCAAAATAATTACGCAAGCTTCATGAACTTCAGGTAAGAGAGTAATTAATTGATAGCAAAGTGGGAGAATTGGAGCTCTTCCAAGAGCCTCCCGGAGGAATCACCTGAGTCTAGTAGCAAAACTCTTCCAGTGTCACAACAAACTCCAAAGACGCTAATGTGAACACAGATTCTGAAAATCTAAATAGACTTAAATGCAGACTTTTTTTATAATTTTTAAATTTTTCCTCTGGTCTTGTTATATTCTTCATATGCATAATTGGAAGAATTTGCTTCAAACAATTTTATGAGATCTAAAAAAATCTCTTTTATTTCTCTGCATAATACTATATATTTAGTTTTTTAATGATTAAATATCACAGCTCCCTGTCAAATTGTCTAATAAAGTTTCAGAGAGGAGAAACACACATGGAGAAAGACTATTCAAGACTTACTGCAGAAACAGAAACAAACTCTTGGAGTACGTGTCCTATTGTAAATCTCTTTAAAATTCCTAAGAGTCGTGGCAGTAAAAAATGTTTAATGTCTTGGGCTACTCAAGCTAGTTCCTATCATCTCATTCTATAGGACACTTAGTTTTAAGCATGTGCTTAATGAAGAGGAAAAAAAAGAGGAAAAAAAAAATCAAACACAGGCATAAATGACAAGGACTTGGTATTCTCTATTCAGTAACCACCAAACCAGTAATTTGCAACTAACTTATCTATCACTGCCCATGCCCTAAAAGATACTGTTCTTTATTTTTCTCCTGAGGGCATCCTGGCACCTGCATCTGCTTTTTTCCTAGCTTTTTAGTTTTGTTTTAAGTGTATAGTTCATTAAATGTCAATACAAACTGAAGCATCTTTACAAAATCCACATTTGCAAGAAAAGCACTGACTAGTAATCATTTGCGTTAGACACAAAAGAAAACTTCGTGGGATGCGCCACTGTACAGCAAGGCTAAAAGTACACAAAGTATAGGCTAAAAAGAAAATATTCCATGCGTTTATTATTTCAGACATCTACTGACTTTGCTTTGACCCTTTTAACAATTAATTAAAAGTGAAATTTGGAACATAACTACTGGTAATTTCTTTGGTGTATTTTTAAGTTAAGGACTCTCAAGGAACGAAGTGTACAAAACAAAAAACCAGAATATGCTCAGAATTTCAGAGATACTTCCACTGATGTCTCTCAAACTCATTCTTTGGCTAGGTTTACAACATGCAAACACGGCTGCTCTCCTAAGCTTAGCCGAGCCCCATTCACCGTTCTTTACCTCCTCATACCTAAACAAGCACCCCGGAGAAAGCCAGGTTTCACCTCTAGCCCCACGACTAGCCAAAGTGCCAGACTTCCATACGTACTAACGTTGCTTGGAAGCAAATTGCCGCCTGGAGCAGTGTTGTGGATAAACATCTAAAGATAGGAGAGGACACCGGCTTATTTGCAAAACAACATGGGAAGGTCTCCTGTGGTATTATCATTCGTGCAGACAACCAAATCCCTTTTGCATGAATTGGGAAATTTCAGCATTATACCAGATGGTTATGGTAGCGATTCAGCCACTAATGAGAAGTAGAAACTGGGCAGAGTGGCAGAGACTTCGGTGGTGTTGGCTTAAATGCAGTTAGAGAATTCCATCCTTTCCATAATATGTGTATTCATTTCATAAGGCAACAAATTACTGCCTAAGCTGCCAATACTGCAAACCCAACTGGACTCCAAGTCATCACACTCTCCCAAACCAGCAGTTTGCCACCAACAGCAGGTTCTGCAAGCAGGCTGACAATAACTGCATTTTAATCCACATCACCCACCATAAATTCCAGTGTATTAAGAGAGGCAACGTTACTCAAGGACATAGCATGCAAAGAATATGTCATTCTTACATTGCTATTATTTATTGCTTACCTCCCACCTTGCACTGGTCTCTGTACCATACCTTGAAAAAACGACAGCCTCTTCTTTAAGTCTATAAATTCTAAACACAAAGTGTATTTCAAGGGCCATTTGCGGGTAGGAGTACAAATAAGTATTTTTTCATGTCCTAAAGGCATCTGGAGAGAGTTCAGTGTCTTATGAATCAAGACAAATACTACAGCTGCCAGGATGCCCTGGGAGGCTGGCATTCCACCCCACGCCAGAAAAGAAACACAACACTGGCATGCTGTGTCTGGGGATAGGATGGGAAGATGGACCAAACAGACTCAGCAATCTCTCATGTTGAGGCTACCTTATAAGTAGCTTTTTAGGAAACTCGACTAAATATTTGGGCAATTTTCCTGGTTAACAGGAGGAAAGATTCAATAATTCAGCTCCAAGCAGTCGACCTTTGGTTTCTGTTGCAATAAAATTATACTGAACTGCTAGGGTTTCACATCAGTGCAACATGTAATTCCTCTGTCATTCTGCCTGAATTACGCTCACTTATGAAAAATGCTGATCTTAGATGATCATTTGATATTTATATACCATAGAACAATTAATTTCAAATATTTGAGTACTTAAAGGTCACAATTCATTTGAAAATCAGTTCTGATGTCCTTACCTATATACTCTGAGTAGTGTCTATTCTCTCTAATTTCTAGAAGGTCCACAGGTAAAGCGTTAAGTGTAATAAAGCCAAATGAGTTTTGTCCTATGCAAACTGTTTTTCTGGTTTAGTATCTTACACTACTATTCTTTTTTTCCTGGCAAGACAAAACAGAAGCCTGTCATTCATTTCTGCAGACTTCAAGATCTCATTAAGTTATGTGGTGGTTTGATGTTAAATCTGGCAGGTGTTTTGTAGGCAAATGTAAATAAAGGTACCAGCTGCTCTGGAACACTGGGGTATGCCTCACGTTCAACAAAGCACTAATGTCAATAGCTTGATGGATATATTTTATACTAGCAAAACCTATTTCATTTAAATAGCTGTCATCTTCAGAAAGAACATCACAAAATAAAGTTTAGTATAAGAACAACTTTTTTACCTTTACTGCTTCTCTTTAATGATGTTTATCCTCCCTGAGGGATTTGCACCAGTCTGATTGACACTGAAGTAAGGAACAAGCACAGAAGGAAAATACACCCAACAGCATAGCCACTTCACAAAAATGATTTCTTCCTCAGAATTTCAGTTGCTTACTTCTGCTTCTTTACTGGTGACTTCAAATTGCTGCACATCTCACTAGGTAGGGTGCTGAACAGAATGATCCTCCTTCTCTCCACCCCCTGTACTTTCAACAATAAGTTGGTTTACCCAAAGAGGTACTTCAGAGTGACATTTATTGTAGCAAACCAATGCACTATAATATAATAAAAATCACTTTTCCATCTCTCCGCCTCCCTTGCAGCTCTCCAATAAGGAAGCTTAATCCTGACAAATTTTACCAGCCCTGGAAAAAGCCATCAACCTTGACACTGCCCGGTTACTTAAAGTAAATATAAAAATAAGAGCTTGTGAACTGTACAAAGGGTGATTAATGTTTTCATAAAACACTTACTAAAAGCTAACTAGTTTTTTGTTTTCAGAGTTTTTCAAGCCCCATATGGTACAAGTACTTCGGTGGTATTTCCTTTTTATTTGGAAAAATAGCATCATTTTCTGTACTAGGTAGGATTCAGACTAAAGACTCATGTAAGCCAGTGTCTGGCAGGGGCAGGTTTATTCTAAATTACTCAGATTACATATTTAACTTTTGAGCTTTGGGGTTTTTCCCTGCCTACATTGTACGTGGGGCTCGTTAGATACTGACCTAAATCCATCTCCCTTCATTTCATTGTAGCATGGCAGATTTTGTGATGGTTCTAATCAGCCATAGTAGAGCTGCCCACCTCAATTCCATTAACAAAAAGTCAACACATGCACACGTGCACTCTAAGCTATTGATGATTTCTGGATCAAGCAAACAAAGCCCACAGATAAAACAGCTGTCGTACTTGAAAAGAAATAATATTATCTAGCTTGTTTCTTTCTTTTTTTTTTTTCTGGCCACTGAAAAGTAAAACAATGAAATAGAAAGACAACATTAAATAAACCAGGAACTTTAAATAATCTTATTAACTAAGCTGTTCAGCTTCCAGTTTATTTTCTGGACCTCTCACCATTCAGTTTTGCTTTCAACTTTGAACTCTGAGCAAGGCTGAGGATAATAAGAAGGCCAAAACATCCCAAGACATTTTTTTTTTACAATTCTGCCTCTCCTAAGAGTGACCTATATCAGAAGAAATTCCTTGTGCTAAACACTGCTGCCACAGCTGACTGAATCAGATCAGGGATGAGTTTCTATCCAAAGTTATAATTTCATTTAGGAAAAACAAACAAACAAACAAAAGTCAGATAAGTAATTTCTTTCTTTAAAAAAATTATTGTGTAAATAATAGTATTGCATAAGGTATCATAAAAAAGCAGCAATAAAGTTTCAGGGAAAAAAATAACAGCAAAATCCCCACATTTTGTCAAAAGTATAGCCTTGTAGGTATTACAAATCCAGCTCCAACATCACAGCCTTTCCACATAGCATCTAAAGGCACTAAGAGGGAAGAAATTATTTAATGAGTCCCTAGTTGCTAAAAAAGTGTAGGACAGGTAAAGAAGTTCTACCACATGAAACATGCAGTCAGATAAAATACCCACCTCAGAATTTCCTGCTGCTGTTACTTTAGTTAACAGTCAGTTTGTTAGAATATTAATGGTCCAGCAACCAACAAACCAGCAGTTAATTGCTAATAATGATTGGTTTCTTGGGGATTACTGCCTAAATAAATCTCAAAAGTTGTGTGCTGTTAAGTAACTTACTATTTTCTTAAAGTTGGCAGTGAAGTCCAATGGTAGCCGTGTTAGTTAATGTTAGTCAGCTTTACCATTAATCCTGATCCCCTGAGTTCGATCATTAATTCTAATCCCTTGCATACGCAGAGAGCAAAGTACAGAAGTCCCTGATTGTCCTCAAGTGTTCATTTGGAAAAACGTTACTGAATATCTTGACAGTGGAAAGAGGAAAATCTGGTTGCATACTCTTGTTCATGCTCGCGGTAGGAAGAATACAATGCCTGAGCGTGGACACGTCTGGTCAGTGTCATTTTGCCCCTCAAAAGCATACTATGAGGTTGTTCAGAAACTCTCGTGTATAAATTTGCAGAGTCATCATACATTACTCAGACTGTGTGTTTAGTGTTTTGCTTCCAAAAACCATGGAGCTTATTAAAATTAACTAAAGCTAGATCAAAAGATAATGGCCACTCTGGGGACCCATAATAATACAGAATTATATCAACACCTAGAATTTCATACACTGCATTTTGACAGTCCTTATACTAACGACATACTCTCCAGGCAGGCTAATTTCTTGATGCAGTAAAGTATCAAAAAGCAACAAGAAATATCAATTACTTGTACTTTTACAGATAGACCTTTTCTTTCATATGTCAACAGATAAGACCCTTACAACAAACCTGAGGCTTCCTCGTCTTATTTCCAATGGCATCAGGAGTCCCAGTTCTCCACCGAATGTATCCTGAAAGGGGTATCATCGATCAGGTCTGGGAACTAACAGAGAGGTAGGGAGCCGTGGTCGAAGCCACCGGCATAAGGGAGTACCCCTGCATTGCAACGTGGCAAACAGGGATGTCAGCTAGTAATTCCTCTGCTAGTCAGATTAGTCTAGTTTTCTATTTAAAAAACACTCAGCATAACCAATTGCACCGTTTCTGTTGAGAAATCATAAGATTTATGGGACAGTAAGTCTGATCTATACTTTCAAATATGTAGACATCATAGATTTGCTAGCAGTGACTCTTGAGCTCCGGAGGGATCTCATTAAAGCAACAGAATTCCCCAATGGGACAGGGCCATCCCACAAACCCAGTAAGCTCTCTGCAGTAAAGGGAGTCTCTTCCAGGGTAGGGATGAAGCATAAATGGATTTCTGCTACCTGTTTTATAAATGAAAAATGATTTTTAGTCATGAAGAAAGCAGCATTCATGCAGCAGGCTTTTAGTAGGGTGAGCAACAGGTAAGATAGCAGGAAAAATTATTAAAGTCAAATTCATAAGCTACAAGATGAACTAGAGTCACAAAAAAGCAGATCTACATAAAGCACCAGTAGTGTGAATGAGGATAATCTGGAAAAACTCAGATCTGCAATATGTTTCCAAATAGGCAGCTGCCAACACCTGTATTTACATATGAGTAAACTGAGGCATAGAAATGTAGTGACTTGCAAGCAATACCAGGCTAGGAAATCTATATATCCCAATGCACAGTTCTCTGATGATTCCTTTCTCTCAGAGAGGCCTACAAAGCGTGACAATGAATTAATAAATAACAAACCCTGAAGTGAAAGCCAAAATGTAAGGCCTGAGTCAATTCATAATTTTTTTTTTTGGAGAATGTTTGAGGATTTTACATGTTCTTAGGGTGAGCATTTGCACCAGAGGTTTAAAAAACAAACCAACCAACCAAAAACCAAAATAAAATAATAAAAAGCCCCACCAACCAGCTGTACTTTGCATTAAACTTCTCTGAAACTTGAATGTTATAAGAGTTTCTAGTGAAATCCATTAAAGTGTTCCAACTTGCTACACTTACTACCCCCTTTTTCTCTTTAAGGTAATAATTCACTTCAGTTTTACATCAAATGTATACCTGTTAAGAAAACAGGAGGGCATGTGTATCATTTTCTTCATCACATATTTCCTATATCAAGAGAAATAAGAGGAGTCAAGACATCACTTTCCCATTCCAGTTTTCTTCCTATCTTAGTTGCTAATTGAATTGGTACTTTCTAAGTGTGAATTGTCTGAAGCATTGGATTTCTCAGAACAGATGAAACAGAGGGTAAAACTCTTCTCAGCTGCTGCCAGGTCCTCTAACCAACCCTGGTCACTAACTAGATCTCACCTCTATTTCACAGCTATAATATCAAAGCTGGGGGTTTTTTACCTCCTTAGGTTTTATTACTATCAGATATAATTCTCATTTTCTAAGAATTGTTTTTTTCATTATGCTCATCAGAAAAGAGACTACGGATTTAGACATCCTCAATAGTTTTTTCTGCAGATAAGAGTCACAAGATACCTTTAAACAATATATATGGAGCTATTTCTGCATAGAGCAATTACATACAAGAAGAGGTTTTGTGGGTACAGTCATCCGAGAGCGCTCTGCTATTATCAGTATTTATTTTTCTATTACAGCAGCAGTGCCTAAGCTCTGACTCTTTTGAACACTATTTTCAGGTTTTCTTGCAAGCAACTGAATCTTTAGGCATGGTATACTTGCTTACACCACTGCTTACACTTTAAAAATACATATATATTTTTTGCCCGTAAGAATTCACTGTCACTGGTCTTATTTACAGAAGATAACATTAAAGCTTGCAAAAGTTTGCCTCAGGCTCCCTTACTGCTCAGAAGACAGCAACTTACATTGATCAAACAATGAAACTTTGAGACTCTCACAGACATCAGAGTGACCCTTGCAGGATTGAGTCCTAAGCTCTGAACGTATTTCTTTGTTGCATGCACATGCTACTCTTGCTTTTAATAAATTCACTAAGTCACATTACTGTCACAATACAAAAAGGTTGAACAGATGTCACCTAACAACTCATTCATGTGAACGAACACAAATACAAAGTACTAGGAAGAAAACACTGCACGACGGGATCACAAAGCCCAATTACAGATTTCTCCTCCTCCTCACTTTCCCCTCTGTCCTTCTGTAGGACCAAGGCAGACAAAATGAGCATATGTGACCTAGGGCTCCAGCCCAGCCCTCAAACATTGCAAGAGATGCCTGTGTTCCTGCAGGCTCTCAGCAGGCAATACTGTCAAGCAGATCTTGTAACCAGCTCGCTACAATTATTACACAATTTTTTTGTTAGCAGGAATATTAATCTGCCACGTAAGAGATGGCTGTCTCAGGAAAGTTTAGAAAAGTCTTGATAAAATATGCATAAGTGACTAAGAAAATATAGTAGATAACTGTCAAAATAACTTTGAATACACTAAAGCATATCTGCTTACTTTCCAGCACAAGAAAAATTTATGGTAATAAGTTTTGGAAAGTAATACAGCCATGTTGCTAAAAATGCAGAGCAGCTGCTTCAGTTATTATAAAATGGCTAATTTTTACTCATTTGTGACATGGTTTCGTAGACGGGTAACAGCTGCAGTTTCACCCAGCTGCATCCTGATGCTAAATGCACACCTCTGAGCAGTCAGACCAAAGTATAGATTGCTTTACTTTACAGCACTAAGTACCGGTGTCTTTCCAAGAAATACCCTGAAGGTCACTGGCAATTAAAGCTCCCCAAGGTCTCTTTCACTCGGGGAATGGTGACTAGCAGACACAAGGTCTCCAGAAGTCAGCCACCATACAGCAACATAGCAAGTAGTAACTGAGCTGCATGAATTAAAGAGGATGTTGAAAGGGCTTCCTACCTGGTACAAGTTGCTACTCCCTCTCACAGCCTGGAACCCTAGACGCTGGCTCTTCTCCTTAATTGCTGAGGTAACACGAATTTCTCTAGTAAGAAGTGGGGAAGAAAAAAAAAAAAGAAAAAAAAAGAAAGAAAGGTTCTATTGGCTGCTGCCTCCTTCTTAAAAAGGTTACTTCAAATGCCTCTCTCGCTCCCTATTTATTTTCTCTCCCTCCCAGAAGAGCAGTTTAGAGGGAGAGTAACGGAGTGTTTATCCTGGCTCTGAGGATGCACGCTTGTGCGATAACTGCCTGCTCCCTGCAGTATAGCCGGCATGATGTGATGTGCATACTAAAGCAGTTTGCATTAGGCAAGGCTTAGCAGAGCCAGCTTCCCAGTCTCCACCTTCTATATCACAGAACAAGCTTGCTTCTTCGAAAACAGTGGGGCTCTAATGACAAGACGATAGGGCTCTGGTTATAGCATAAATGCATTTTCTTTGAAGATAGTATTTAGGGATAAGGGTATATTTCTTTATCACCTCACCTGTGAAAACACAGAAGAAGCTGTAAGTGAAAACGCAATACAGTCATACAAATGTGCAAAAATTCCCTATTGTTTGCTGTCATATGACAGATGATACTAAAAGCAAAAACTAATGAGACATCTCCAGTTAGGAAACATTTATCCACTGCCATCTATCAAACAAGCAAAGGCGTAAATAAATAAATAAAACCCTGAAGAACACAGAGGCTTCAGTGTCCACAGGCTCAAAGATAAATGCGTGATATTTATACACCATAGTCACGACTGAACAACGGCTACATTATGAACAAGAATTAGCTCTAAAGTACTACATTTATCATAAATCTGAATAAATATTAGAGAAGGGCTCAAGCTGTAAAGCCCTGATTTGGATTTTGAACACTCCACAGCTCAGAAGTGCCTGAATCTGGGGATTTGGCTGTGGCCTATCTGTCCATATTAGCTACTCATGCACTCACTTACGGAAGCACACAAAATAAATAAGACTATACACGATTATGTGAAAAATCCCATTGCTTGCCCAGGTGTAAGAGTACAGCAGGGAGTGCTAGTATGTGAGCTGCTTATACTTTCTTGTTGTTTTTAAAATCAGTGATTCAGTGCTTAGTTACAAAGCATTTTCAAAACTTGCTCATTTCTTGACTACAGGGGAGGAGCTCAAGCAGATCAAAGCTTTTGGGCCCAATTTTTCCCTTATGAATAGTGTGGTAGCTGAATGCTTATATGGGTTTGCAGTGCTGATTATTTATGTAAATTAACTTTATTATTCATCATGTTCAGAACATGCTTCTTTCCTGTGGTTTTTTGTTTTTTTTTTTTTTCTATTTTCTCAGTTTTGCTTCTCTCCTGCAGGGTGAAGGCATGGTTCAGTCAATACCACTTTATTTCCATAGGCGAGTGATGTTGCTGCCTACTTCTCAGTAGCTTTCCAGTAAGCATAAACTCAGTTAATAATGAGAATAAACATAAAAACATTGAACAACTTGCATGAATCACTGTCAAAAACACCATATAGAATTATGTCCAGAGTTCCTTTAAAGGATATATAGATAGATTTCTAATATATCTATACATTCTGCTTTTTTTTTTTAAACGCAAGCAATGACTACATGGTCAATTGTCTGGCTTTCTGCTCTGGTAGTCCTGGGGAACGTTGGCTGATATGTCCATCTTCTCTTGTGGGAAAAGATGTTCAAAATTTAACTCCTGTTGATAACACCTGTACTGGCCATCAGTTGCTAATTTCCGCCACCATAGTAAATGCTCACGTGTTTAAACAAGAAAGAATGTCCTATGGGGTAGGACACCAAGTAAGAATTCTGCAATCTGATCTGAATTCCTGATTTCTTTGGGGAAAACTATAGGTAAGCTATTAAATTATCCTCCGCTGTGGTCCCTCAATTGTGAAATATGAACAAATACTTAGCCCAGGAGTCTTGTGTGGACAGAAGAAGAGTATGTTCATTCGTGATCCTGAGATGTTTAGGGTATAGCAATGGTGAAAAGTGTATGGAAAAGCAGCAAGATAGAAAGGATTCCTATGCATTCACAGGACATTAGAAAACATAAAAATCAGAATCCTTCACAACAGAAACAAGCTTATACTAGGATAGAAAAAAAAAAAATCAGCACAAAGATACAACCTTCTCCATGCTTTAAAACAGTGCATACAACTGCAATTTCAGAACGCTATCTTGAAACTTGAAAGTACGCACCAGATCTGTTTACTAGCTGTTATAATATGGGGTAAGCATGTTTCCCTCTTAGACATGCTGATCAGGCATTATTTCCAAAGTCCACATAAAGCTGGACTGTTGTGCATCTTGCTAAACTCTCTGGGTTCTTTCTTCTTTTTGGAAGATGCTAAGCACTCTTAAGAGCACACAGCCAAAATGAGCATCAAGAGGCACCAAGAACACTTTACTACCTTCCTGCTAGCCCAGGCCTGACTACCCTGGGCATTAGGAACCTTGCCTGAACTCTCAGTATGTTCCGAGTAATTTTATGGCCACATATTCTTTGGCTCATGTTCGACTTTTCCTGAACTAATTTTTCTTCCTCCATGCTGTTTACCTCCCTAGCATATTTATGAAAGGATCTCAGCTTTGGGTGACTGATTGGAGGGAGCCCACCTTAATTTTTTCTTATGAGGAAAACTCTGAACTCCTGACATGCCTGGCGGCCCTTCTCTTCTCCAAGTTCGGTACCAGGTGGTTTTTCTGTTCAGTTGGTTTTGGTTTTATATTGAACAGGAGTGACCAGGACTCTGTATGGTGTCCCAGCAGACAGCTGAAGAACACTTTATGCAATTACAATATTAGCATACTTTCCTCTCTATTGGAAATAATTTGCAGCGCTTTGAAAGACTGCATTTGCCTTTTTATGGCTCTATCACTCAGGCAACCATAGTCATCTTATTATCAACTTGTATACCTAAAGCCTTCCCACTGGATGAGTTCTCACCTTGCAGAAGTTAGTGCCAGGGTTTCTCATATGCATGGATCTGCTTTTCATACTAGTAAATTTGATTTACTTTTATTCTCACAGTTCTTATGGGTCTCTGTGTATGATATTCTAATACTCCTTTGTACTGACAATGCCTCTTATCTTTATTTGCGGCAGACTTCATCAGCACAACATCTGTACAAGGATCATTCTTGAAAATATATTTTTAATTGGTCCCAAGACTGATTCTTGCTGAATTCCACTAGTAAATTTCTTCCCATCTATTACTTCCATATATTATGCAAATGTTCTTCAAGCCTGGAGAAAGCATTTGGATGCTTTGGTTTAGATTCAGAAAAGCCTATGGCAAAATCTCTCGGCTCAATAATCTGCTCCACAGTGTCATATAGAATCATGACTAACTTTGTACCTGGGCATCCACATAATGAACTCCCTTTCATTTGAATGTCTTGACTGAAAATTCTCATAAGAATCCTTGAAACTTCTTGTTAAAGCAAAACAAAAAAAAACTCCAACACATGAATTAGTGCCACTACTTGAGGATAGACTACAGACCTCGTTTATAATTCTGTATTAAAAATCTGAAGGATTTAGTTAGGTGAAGTATTCATACCATCCAAACATCGGAAATGATGCAGAAATGTGTGCACACATAGATAGGTGCACAACAATACATCTGTATTATTCACAATAGCAAGTACTGAAGCCTTACAACCTTACAAGATAAAAGATGACAAAAGGAAAAAAAAAGTATTATTGGATTGCTTCTTTGCTTTTACTATGCGCAGCTTTGATACTTATTATAAGATGTTTTTAGCACACTATCAATTACGAATCTTGAGATCTCTATTCCAAGTATAGCCCAAATTGATTCAAATATTGTCACCCTGGATATTAATAATATAATAAGTCAGAAACTGGTGAAATTAATTGCAACACATGACTGTTCCTTTATGCATTTTTGTTAAAGACCCAGCATATCACTTTGAAGATATCCATTAAGATATAGATATCAAATATATATGTGTGTGTACCTGTGTGCATAATTTATTTTTTTTTTTAATTGCCATAAGATTTTCAGTAGAGCACTCCACTATCCACAGCCAGCTAAAGAAAGCTTGAAAGTAATGTGTTTTATATAAAATTGCTGCCAGGAGTTACTCAAAAGGCTAGCAACAGGAAAAAAATGAAACTGCCTGTAGCCAATTTTAATACAACCTGTTATTCTTCCTATCCCATGACGGACAGGAGTTCTGAGTGAAATAGAAGTAACATTTGGCTGGCTAAAAAATCTTTACAGACAACTCTGCCAACAGACATTACTCATTAACATTGACAATGTCTGATGTTCATTGTGCAAATATTCTCCTTGTGTTTTAAGTTGGAGCCAAAAGATATTTTACAGCTTACATAAAGTTTAGTGGCAACAGCAGAGGCATATTTTTATGGACAGTAGAGTAAAAGTCCTCCTGTTCCTGAAAAGGCTATTGGGAAAGAGCTGGCAGTCACAACCTATTAAGAACTACAGATATTGAAATAGAGTGTAAAATATACCTGTCACTCTCACACTTTCCAGGGTGGACAGAAAGCACTGTGCACTACACCATTTTCTAAGGAGTAATTATGTCTTCCAACAAAACTTTAGCTTGCACTTTCAAAGTTGACTAATAGATTTATGACATAATCAATCCCCACTGAAATAAAATGGAGGTGGGTTTCTTTTTTTTATTTTTTTTTGGGGGGGGGGGGGGGGGCAGGGGAGGAGGAGATGGGAAGGAGAAGGAGCCATTCTAAAAATCCCAATTCCTTTGAAACACAAAGGTCAACTGGTAACCCAAACTGTCTAAAGCTGAAAGCTACACAACTGCATAGGTCAACAGAAACACAAAGATTTTTCAGTATGCATTTTCTGCCTTAGTACGTACTCAAAAAGAAAATAAAGGCATCCAAAACCAAATTCATAGAAGTTTATAAAATAAAAGGATGATATATTATTCATAGCAATGTTAGTGTTACTATCTTACATAGCTAGACTTTAATCATTGCCTACCAAAATGTGATGGGTGTGTTTCAAATATCCTGGTGCTTCTTTCCTTATTGCTGTTGGCAGGTGTCACAGGCAAAAAAGGCTCTGTGCCTCGTGGTGTATAACTTTTGGAAGTCTTATTGCAGAATGGTAATGTCACCATTCCCTGGTGACAAACTTTACTGACAATAATTTCAATGCACTATAACCAGAAAAGCTTGACATGTCATTATAATCCCAAAATTGGAAGTGGGGCAAGGACACGAAGCTGATCTCACTCCTCACTTGCTCAGAACTATGAGGTGTTTTCAAGAAGGTTACAACATTCTGGCCCATGAAGATAAGTTTGAGACT
Organism: Haliaeetus albicilla; assembly: GCF_947461875.1. Taxonomy (NCBI): domain Eukaryota; kingdom Metazoa; phylum Chordata; class Aves; order Accipitriformes; family Accipitridae; genus Haliaeetus; species Haliaeetus albicilla. The sequence continues at coordinate 5,708,876 of NC_091505.1, read as the reverse complement.
ATTTCTATTTCAAGCCAGTAACTTCTCTTGATATCCAGTTCTCTCTCTCTCTCTCAAAGAAGCAGCAGCAAGCCTTCAGAGATACACTAGAGAAGTCTGCTTAGCAATTGGCACATGACCAGCCTAAAGATTAAAGTGATTGCTATTCATGAATTGAAAAGAGAGATGGGAAAAATGCTGGGTTTTGTCTCTCATATTGAGTTTTCTTTTGCAATAGGCAAATTATTATGCATCTTCATTAAATACTGTCTATATTTGAAAAGAACGTTCCTGTTCATTACCTGACAGAGCTTATGTGTAAAAAGGCTGAAGGCCAAAAAAAGTGCTCCATATGATTAGCTCCGATTTTCTGTTCTACATAAAGAACATCATTAAAATGAAATTATTATTCACTGTAACCAATATAATTCAGTTCAACTGTTAGAATTACTGTTTTCCCAAACTCAGTTCTAGGAGAACGATCCAGTCTCCTCCTCTGGCTGGGTATTTTCCGAGGGACACGGAAGAGCAGGGTGCCCAAGTCCTATAACCTTTGGACACAAGCCATTGGGAGATGGGCGGAAAACTTTGGATGGAGTACTAGCTTCTTTGATCAAAAAGTTATTTAAACAGTGTTGTTTAGCATTTAAATATTCAAAATAGAGATGATCCTGCTGTGGATTAGAATAGGAGAGGAAGTTCTGCAAACTATTTAGGAGAACAATAAGAAAGTTCTAAACCATCAGAACAAGACAGCACTTTTTTTCTTCCCAGGAAAGCTAATCTATGTTTAATAACAGAGCACCAGGAGAGGGGCACGCGTAATAGGATGAGAAATATTATGGTGTTTCTCTTGTTAAGCAGTGAAATATAGCTATTAAATCATTAAAACCTCTGTAGTGCTTAAATGTGACAGAAGAAAATTGGTCCCAATGAGATGATATGATCTTATTTCAGTCTTTTAGAATGGTGAATGTGGACAGCAAGATTGGGAACTACAGTATTTTTCAGTGAAATTTCAGGGCATAACCACAATTGTAGTGAATCAATTTTGACTTCCCAGAGAGATTTACGCAGAGATGTTTAATACAGCACATTAATCCCCTCATGTGTCCCCAGAGGTGAAACACACTGCTTATTAAACAACTTTTTTTTTTTTTAAAGAGTCTTTTCAGACATGTATTTGTTCTCCAAGTTCAAAATGAATAATTTGGATAATAGCAGTATTCTTACTAAAATAAAAATAACAATGTCCCCCTATATGCAATGGTGCAGTTACGTATATTATAACATGAAGGGATTGCAGAGGCCGATCAGTTTGCCATTCTGTGTCTGCCTCTGTGGGGCTCTGGGCACGAAGGCACAGATGTGGCCAGAACACCAGAAATGTTGCTTTAGAGACTCGCTCTTTGAGCCACGAACAGCTGGGCAAAATTTGAAGCAGAGCTAAAACTGCTCAGTGCTGCTCAGGGACCAATGAGGCACCATCAGTCCCTGGATTCCCAAGGCAAAAGGGGTGGAGAAGAATAATGTTTTCAAATATTTTGGAAGCACACGGTTTTCTGGGTTGCTTGCATGTTTGTTTTAAATTATTTACTTTTATACCAGTTTGCATTCTGCAAATTCAAGTATCTTCCTAACATCAAAAAACCCCACACCAAGAAAAACACAAAAAACCTGAATCCTGCAAATGTTTTATTACCCTCCGTATAAATCAGCAATGAGATGACAGAATATCTGTAACCTATGAAGCACGCAGACAGCGTGCCAACTTTCCTCATGTGCATCTGCTCAGCCAAAGTACAGCCAAGAGATATTAGCAGACTTTTCTGAAGACAGTAACAGCAGCAATGAAGTACCAGAATCATTGCAAAATGGTCACAAAGCTAACTTTTGTCAGGTGACTAATAGGCAGTGTTTCTAAAATGTCAATTGTAATTACCTGCAGACTGGTTACACATATCAGAAGCACTCTTCAGTCTTATAATCACTTCTGCATTTTTCTCAAAAATGTGTCTTTATAGAAGCACTCACACTTCCTTACAAGTTAGCAGAATCCTACAAATTTACACTCTTATTTGGATTTCCTGTCCTCAGCCACTGGAAATAAAACAAATGTCAACAAATACCATTTCCACTCTAATTTTATAGACCCTGACAGCCTTCAGCAGCTTACTGTCTGCTAATTCCTTTAATAACCTTATTTCTCGGTATCATATGTTATAGTTTATGACTTCCTTTTTAAATGAAGTTGTATCACCCTGGAGGAAACAAAGCATCTACTCCTAGCAGTGTAGTGAAAACAGCACAGCTGGAGAAAACTAGTATCTAATCATGAGGCATTATTACTTTTCCAGCAATTGTACCACCAGTGGCTCTATAGTGCTTTGCTAAAGCATCAGGCTCCTTTTTTATTTTATTTTAATTAACTCAACTTTTATTTCATTTTTAATAAATGTATCAAACATAATATTTATGAATTTGATTACATTTTGCATCTAAGACTCTAGGACTAGCTCTGAAATCTTGATTTTTGGGTTTGGGGGTTTTTGTTTTGGTTTTTTTTTTACTCTCTTTGTAAAAGGCAGAGGGTGTATTTCTGCACGTTTAGCATACACCATTTCCTATGTGATCGTTTTGTCAAAGGTGTTTTTATTTTATGGGCAATAGGCTGAAAACTCCAGGTTAGAAGTCAGCGACTTAGTCAGGAAAACTTAAATGTTCAGCTTAAAGGAAAGTTCACTTTTGGTGCCCCATGCCAAAATTGCATCCTGAAAACTCAGAGTGGAACTGGTTCAAGACTGAAATACAGTGCATCGCAGACTCCATTTGCAGAGCAAACCCAGGCACCAAACAAGAGCTAATAATAGCAGTTCAGCTGACTGGTGTGATAGTGCAGTTCAAATTCATGTGGAATTGTGCTAGAAATTCTGGAGGATGAAATTGTGATACAGCCCAGAAATGTCCTCAGGTCCCAGCTGGCAGACATTAAGTGAATGCTCCACAAAATCTTCCATTTCAATGACTTAGGAAGGCGGGGGTGGGGAGGAGAAATAAAATTAAAGAATTTAAGGCTTGTAAAAGGGCAGACAGGAAGACCACCTGATGTTTTACTCATGTTGACTCGTGCTAGGTAATTGCAAGCAATTTCTAACCCCTTCTCCGTGTATTACACTACACACCAGGGTAGGAGGACCTGTATTTTAATTTAGTGTTTGAGACTACATAGCTCATTTTTATTCTGAGTGCTTATTTTGGGTTCCTCCCCATGTAATATTAGGGTGCCCTTGTGAGAAAGTCCTGACTCAACGATCTTTGCAAAAATAAGAATTTATAACTCAGATATTGTAGAACTCGCTCAAAAATACTCATGTACCGTCTCTACATTCAGTAATGTCAAAGTAGGTCATAAAACATTAATAGAAGACAGTGAAATTAAATTATACTTAAGACTTAATTCAATATCCCTGGTATCCCAAGTATGTCATTCTTATACTACTGGTCACTTTAAATTTTCCCTCTGTATCTCTTGTCTTTTCACCTTGGTTGCTAATTTGAACACAGAAATGCAGATATAAGAGCCAAGTAATGCAAAACTTTTCAGAGAAACTTTGCAAATTTTAGAATTGTTTTGATTAAGTTTTGTGAACTAAATATTTGCTCCTCACTCTAAACGAGAGGTGCTTATAGCTTCCCTACTTGTAAAAAGATGCAAAAAGATATTTAGGGATTCAGCCAGTTCTTTCTTCTGTAGAAATATAGTAACTCAGATATTCAAAAGATATTGTCTCCACATATCTAGGAATTAGTGGAATAGAGAAGTTTGTTTAAGCATATTGGATTTAACATTGTATCTTTTCGTACTGTGTTTTCTCTTGTGGCCCTCCTACATGAAGCCCTCAGTGTCATCATAGAATTAATATTGTGAGAAAACTCTATTTGACTTTATTGAAGAAAAATAAATTTTAATCAATATAATCCAAATCAGCTCCTCTGCTCCTTGTTTTCATTTCAGAACAAAATGAAAACAAATTCTCATGGGTAAAGAATTATTATCTGTAGAGGAGAATCATATGAGATGATTCAACAGGAGTGAGACTGACAGGAGCAGACACCTCAAGTACTCTTTCAGAAACTCAGCATAACTAAAGTAGTTTAAAAAATTTTAAAAAATGAGCACAGCTTTCTGTTTGTTTGTTTTTAAACAGAATTAAGATTACACGTGGCCCAATAGATGGAGAATAAGTCAGTGAAGAGATCACGAGCTACTAATATTGGGGAAATAACAGCAAAATAGCCAATCTCTGACTAGCAAGATGATTCAACTCCTTCACCACAGACATTGGTATTATTCACAGAAAAGTCTGGAGAATGGGGCCTCAGTAGGGGCTGGCATCTGTCACCGCAGGCTAGTGTCATCCATTAGAGGTATTCAGGGCAGCACTGCCAATACAAATGCTGCGCAGGTTGGATTGGCAACTTGAAATAATTCACAAATAAAAGACATCACATACCTTAACTATACTCTCAGAAGCAGATCAAATTTAGTTACTATGAGCCCCACTTTTCCATTTTGTTACACGATGGCCAACCTCTTCGGGAAAAGAGCAGAGACCCGAAAATGTACTCCTTTGTGCATGAAAAGAAATAGTTTCTCACACACGTATCATAACTGAAAAAGTGCACATCACAACATGGAGAATAAAGGATCCCTTTTAATGGTCTTTCTGCCCCCTGTGCAGATATAGGGGCAACTATGTTTAAAGCACACCACCACACGCAGAGACCTAAAGCAAAGACCTGTGAGGAAAGGTCTCCACCAGTAATGGGCTCAGTCTGTACCTCAGCAGTAGCAGGACCTCGAGGTACAAGACTTCTCCCCCCGGCTTCATTTTTGAGTCTAAGCACCACCTGACCCATTGCACTCCAGTCCACACAGTTCTTAGGCCTTTCATAACCAATGACACCATTAATGAGGTTGTTTTTCTGAGGTCAAGGTGGCAGGACAGCACTGGAATAACTACCTAGACTCTCAGCTCTTTCCAGAGGACCTATGCAACCCTGTTTCTCATTGCAGTCAGTACATTTGTGATCTATACCAAAATGTTTGATTAATTTTGAATGCATATATATAGTTTTGACAGTCACAGTCCCCAAAGAATTAGAAGATAGTAAATACGCGTTTTAAAACGTCTGGAAACTTCCATTCAAACAGAATGCTGAGTTTACTCAGCCTTTTTTGGCGGGCTTTTATGTTTGGTTTCTATAACCTTCTAGCAAATTAAGATGTTTGCAGAAGGTACTGAAAGAGTAAACGTAGATACTTTGATGAAAAAAAAAAAATCAAACAAGCAACCAACCAACCAAAAAAAAAAACCAAACCAAAAAAAAAACCCCAAACAACTGGATAGAAAGGAAGATAAAGGAAGTATGTATTCAGTCAAAACAAAGCTATACAACCTGGTTAACCCTTCCCTCAAATTAAGAGAGATTATATTTTCTCTTCATCAAAACAAACCCCAAGGAGATAAAAAGGAAAACAAACTAGACAGATTGGGTAGACCAACAGAAGACATGGGACCACAACACTGCAGCTCTTTTGCTCTATATCATGAATGACAGGACCAGGCGTTCTTTCAGGCACCTTTCATCCTCTCCTCTGCCTCTGGCTACCACAGGATATTTTGTGATTTTCCCACATAGCAAGCAATAGCTCATACCTCAGAATCCCAACCAAGTTTTATAAAATGCCCGGAAGGTACCTCTCAGGAGGTGGGAGGAAACATAACAAGCTGCACAGGAGAAGTGTATTTCTCCCTGCTACATAAAAGCGGGCTAACAGTGCCTGCCAATGGAAAGAAATCCTAAATGGCTTGGAAGTAATTACTCTAAACATTTAATTTACACTTGCCGTTTCTGTTCCTAATTCTGCCTTTCAGTGAAATGGTGTTTATCCCTTCTTTATTGTTAGTATGCAAATACTGTCCCCATTTCCTCAAAGAGCCATGTCACTGTTATACTGTAACATACTGTACGTTAATGCTAAATGAAGTTTATGAACTAATGCACAATAAACTGATCTGTGTCCTCAGCCTACCATGCCACGCTACAGGCCTCATGCGCAACAAACAGATTACACTATCGCTGTGACATTTCCCTGTCATACCATAGTGGGGGCTTTTCTCACCTGACTCTTTGCAATATGTGAAATTCATGTGTAGGTAGAGAATTTACAGAAGGCATGCATTGATTTTGAAATCTGCCCGATTTTTATGCAAGTTGCATAGAAAAATGCTGCATAACTCTAAGCTGAGAGGCAGTCCCAAAGTAAACCTTTTGTCTGCAGCCTGAAATTGCTTGCATAAAAGACTAAGCAATAGCACATTGTGCAAACGAGTAACTACCATTAAAGGAAATTAGTGTGGAAGCCAGGTGTGCTTCGCAAATAGACCTAGATTTTTTGTCCTTTCTTGTTAGATGCATGGCAATTACTGAGATACCAACAAATCTCCCTTTTTTTCCATATCAACACCCACACAAAAGACACATAACCTCTATGTTATTATGCAGCAAACACATTACAAAGTATATTCCATTTGGATTCACTTTGATGAACTATATGTACTTCAGACCTAACTAAAACATTCCCATCAGACTTTCAAAATTACATCAATACAACAAAATTGGAAGAAAAAAACAGGCTATTTAAATACTAGAATTTCATTAGATTTGTTCATTTAAGTGCTTACTTCCTGCAACCTCTGACAACAGCTGTGCAGAAAATGTCTCCGAGCCTGGCTAGAAAGACTGGGAATGCTTTATGAGAGCTGCATCCTTCCTTCTTGAATATACACTGTATGAACTTAATTATTTGCACGTGAATAATGTGGAGAGCTACAGCCATGGGATCGGAAGTTGGCTGTCCCTGCTGTCGAATAAACCAGTAACAGCAACAAAAAAGATAGCTTCTTTCCTCAAGAGAGGTCATACTCGGGGAGACAGAAAAAACAAAGGGAGCACCAAAACATCCGAGAACATACTTCTCGGCAGGGAAGGCAATGCTGATACTAAATCACCCACTGCCTCCCTGTCAAGTTTTTGCAGCCTTTCTAGCACAGGAGATCTCAAAGGGGGCTCTGAAGCAGGATGCTTGCAGGTGTTTACAAAGAACTCCTCTTACATGAGCAGAGCAACAGGGGAAAAAATGTGACAGGCTTGTTTGGAAGCACACACGGGCAAATATAGGACCGCAGAATCAATCTCTTTTTGTACGCCCAACTTGGAGTTCACTGTATATCCAAGATAGTAACTGTTCTTGGAATTCTTGTGCGTCAGAATGAAACAGATCGTTACTTACATCAACAGTTATCAGAATTGCAGTGGTTTTTATCATAAATGCCCTGTTTCTCCAGAGGGGCAAAGAGACATGAAGCAAGATTTACCAAGTGGCTATGTGATGAGCAGCTCTACTAATTCAGGGTAGTGCAAGGAGTACATTCCTGCCAGCTTCCCCGACCCAGATTTAGATGGCAAAATGCATTAGCAAAACAGAAGATTATCCATCAGCTATTACAAACCAAGAATTGTAAGAGCTGGATTTGTGTGTATGTGCCAGGAGCGGGGGAGAATGTGCCTGGTGAGAATAATCAATATTGTTAAGAGTTGTGCTCATTCTGAGATTCATCCCTTTTATACCACCTAAGTGGCTCAAAGGGGCCTTAATCCAGCCACAGATTGCCAGTAGAGAATGCCCTATGAATGAAAACCACTGCAGCATTTTGTGTTGGGCCTTGATCCTGCAAACACCGCAAGATATGACACACAACAGTACGAGAGCTCTCTCCAGCCTCATCTCCTGCCCATCTGAGCCATCGAGCACTACCTTTGAACTTTTACCGCAGACATAGCAAGAAGACCTTAATGCCCTCAAGTCCTTGCACAGCCTGGAAAGCCAGGTACTGCCTACCCAACAGGGGCAAGGACCAGTCCTAGCTGTGCCACCAACACTGGAGCCTGAAAACTCATTTTTAGTTGTTTCAAACTGCCTGGAACCACATGCCTACAGGACTTCGTGACATCTCCCCCACCACCACCTTTTTGATTTTTTTTTCCCCTGTGGAATTCCTAGCAGTCTGACTGTGCAAAACAATGCTGTTGAGATGAAGAAACAGATCCTGCTACAAATCTTTGAATCTTTCTAAGGAGGAAAGCAGGGAAATGGGAAATGCCTCGCCAAATCTGAACGGTGGTCTGTTCTCAGCATCTTAACTCAGGCTGTGGTCACTGTGGCCAAAGGCCTCTCTCTTCCAAACTGCAAGGAGTAAGTGCCCCAAAATGCAATGGTTTCCCTTGGTCATTAACTGATGCAAACATGGATGCTGCATGTATCACACATCCACAGTATTCGCGCTGTTGGCTCAGTGCTAGTTTGTGCATTCATACCACATTTCTGCAATAATGCAGCAACAATTTATGGCCAACTATGAAAAATGTGGCTAGCAGATTTCAGGGTAATTACTTGGGCTTCCAACTTCATTGTTACATGCCTGAGAGGTAGTTAAATGGTAATAGCACTTTTTTCCCTTCAATTCCAGACTTGTACCCTAATGGAAGATCAGTCCATTTGATGGAAGGTGGGGGGGAAGGGTTAAAAAAAAAATATATAAAAAAAAAATCAGATAACAGAGGCCTCAGTAAACTAAGAAACCAAGAATGGTACTACATTTATAGCTAGAGGACTCTATAACAAGCTAAAATTCTGGAGTGATAAAGAAACTAGTCAATGTTTCATTCTTTAATTTCTTTAAAAGTCATTTAGAACTGCTTTATACAAAATCCCAATTTTAACCCCGTGTGAAGATAATGCTGTTGACCTATAGCCAGGATTTATCCTGTCAGCTTTTGTTATACTATGTGCGTTCTGTGTGTATTACTTCCCCAAACTGCAAATACCTCTTCACACTTAAGAAATGGCTCCTGGCAGTTGTCCAGCTTATTTCTATGTCTATGCTCCATCAAAGCTCAATTACCCTGAAAACTTCAATAAATGTTACCAGGATCTCTGCCACAGTTCTTAGAGAACACTCAAGAAGATTGTTTTTTAAGTAATATTATTGCAATAAGAAAAAGTAGCTACAAAGTTGCATATTTTCCAGGGAGGGTGTAAGCAAAAAGAGATCCAGGGTAGGAAAATATATTAAAAGTAGAATTTTAAGTGCATCTTGTAATGAGAGTCATTGTTTTTCTACATGTACTCTCTGTACTGGTTTCTGAAAGTACTTACCTTTTTTGGGTTGTTCACCAGTCACATTATAGGTACTTTATAGTTCTACAAATCATTTTCTGTCCTATGAATGTTTAAACAGAAAAAGGCTGAATGTGATACTAGTGCAGTTTATTTAAAAAAAAAACCAAACACCAACATACACACACCAAGAGGAAAGGAGAATAAGTACAAAATAGTAAAATGGAATAACATGGACCCAGTGAAAAGCACTATCTATATAAAGGTAGTTTTTCTGGGGAATGTTAAATATTCGGTGAAGGTTAGTTTGCACTGCTAACACTGAAGGCATGGAAATTGAGAATTTTTTGCAAACACATGTGACCAAACCACAGCAATTTTGGAGACATCCCAGTGAGCCTTCTAACACTGACATCTGGAGCGCGGAGAGGCGATGAAGGGTAGCTCTGAAGCACACAACATGGCAGACTACCACAAATGAATAGCCAGTCTGTGAGGGATGTACAGTAAATAGGAGAAAATCAAATTGCAAGGGCCACGGCTGCTGGAAATCCGTAATGCGTTCTTCCCAAAGCACAGCCGTGCAACCAATTATATACTTTGGTTGTAAAATTTAGAGATGAACATGTTTTTTCCTCTAGTTCTATTACAGACAAAGTACAAGGGAGCGGCAGCTGTGAGGGAACGGAGCAGAGACTCTCTGCAGGAATAGCTGGGGCTCCACAGGAAGCACTTAGTGCTGCTGAGGCTTCATAAATGATAACAAATGCATTGTTCTATGATTCTGGATACTGACAGAACCAGCTCTTTAATGACCAGACCGATATGAACAGTATCCCATGTGAATATGCATTAAAACATTTTGTATTTTCAATTTTTAGCTGCTCAGTTGTCACTGTGATAATTATGGAAAAGCTTGTAAAGCTTCATGCTAACTGTACAGAGCCTGTATTTCTGCATCATCCAAAGTCTAGCAAAAATCTGTTTCCAAACAAAAATTCGTGCATAAATAGTGCTATCATTGTAAAGGTTACTGACGCGCCATAAAAACCAACTTATTTGCTATATGAAGTTAAGTATACACTATCTAAGATCCTGAATCAAACCACCTGCTCCAATAACCTCATTTTAAACTGTGAGAAAATTGACATCCAAACTCAGTCATTGATCCACAAACCAACAGGATTGCTCAGTGGTGTAAAAAGTCTTAGAAAATTGCCATATCCAGAACAAGATAAAGTGCCTAGGGCTAACCATTAATTTGAACTATTAAGTATCATGACTGTGGCAGCTACAGGGGACCCTCTCATCTTGGGTGAGGAACCTGCCCCCAAGGGTGTATTGGATGCTGAAATCTGTGCACACACATACCTGTCCCCTCATCCCATTCATATTTTGCATTTGTACATTTTTATGATTCAAAGAGACCAAAAGTAAGTCCTAGTTTAGATAAGCGCCCTTCTGGAAATTTATAAATAAATAATAGCTTAATATATGGGATTTAAATTTTCTGGTCTGAAACATTTTTTCCTCTTGAGAACAAATGTGGCTGTAAATCCTACAGAGGCTAATACTGCATATTCCACAGCTGAAGATTTCCACAAATCCCAAAGGCCATGACATCTGCCAGATTATAGATAAAGAACAGGACTTTTTGCAATAATATGTGTTTTTAACAGTGCAGGACTGAAATTCACTGTGTACATGTGCTGAACGGGGCGGGGGTGTTTGTTTTGGTTTTTTGGGTTGGTTTTTTTTTTTTTTTTCCAATCAGAAAGAAGCTAACTCTCCTAGCCTTTAGAATACAGATTTTAAGCTGTTCTTAACATTTGGTCATGCTAAAATTCAAGCATTTGAAACTCCTAAAATTCTGTCAAATGAGCCATCACAGCCCTGAGGACACTAATAGGTCTTAATGACCCTGCCCAACCTCACCCGACACCCCCACCCAGTCCTGCTCAGGGGCCCATTTCGGCTCAGCCCAGGGCTCCCAGCCCTTGCCGTGTCCGAGGCTGTTGCTGGACCTCGCTGGCAGCACCCTGTTCTGCCACCCACCCACAGGGCTTCACCCTGGCTCATCCAGGCTGGGCAGCACCCACGTTTGCTGCTCCCTGGCAAGGAAAAGACGGAGGGAGGTTTCAGGGTGAAGCTGAAGCGTGACTTCGTGGGTCACCCAGGGCAGAAGGACCAGCTTCAGACCTCTTAAACTTGCTTGAGCACTGGGCAGATGACCCTGCACCCAGTCAGTTTGGGGCATTTTTGCAAGCTCAGGGCTAGAAGTTTTAATAGAACTTGAGGTGTGTGCTAAGCTGGAGTGTTTGTACAGCGTACTGCCTCTCTGGTGCCCATCAAGCAGCAGGGGCTCGTTGCAGGAAAAGACGTAAAAAAAAAACATTGGCGAGAAAGAGCATAAGACAGACAGAAAGCAAGTAAAAGTAGCTATGGAAAATATGAAAGATCAATACCATTAGCTGGAGATGCACAAAATTGACCTATAAAGCCAAGATAACTTTTACATGCCATTCACCACACCTGGGTTTCTACTCATAGATTTCCTTTAGACAAAACTGCGCTTAGGAAGAACATATCTTGAGAGCTATCTTGAACATTTTGCACTATGCTAGAGAAGCCCACAGCCACCGATCATTAGAAGTGCTGCAAAAATCTTTGTATTCTCAAGGTCTGTATAGCAATGTGATCAACAAACTGGAAAAGCAAACTTCAGCACTGGCCAGGCAGAGGGCTAGCAGCAGAAATTTGGCACTCTTGACCTCCCAAGTCCAGAGAAGGAGCAGAAGGGACAAGTCAGTGGTGCACGTGCTGCTGTGCTGAAGAAAGGCAAGTGCCAGGTGACTGTGAGTGAGGATCTCCCTTCTCTTCTCACCCATGATAAACTCAGAAGTAGAAAAGAGACTACTAGAAAAATTCTGCTTCATGCACAGCCAGTGAGATAGGGATGCATGTGGTCCATGCTATAGATGATGACCCAGGTGGTGTTACAAGGGGTGACACCACCAGGGTGTCATCACGCACGAGGTACCATACTACCCAACATGTGGGACAGCTCTGCATCAGCCCCCATCCTCCACATCTCCTTGTCAGCCCAATAACACACAATCCTCACGGTAAACATGCACATCCTGGGCTCCAAAGCGATATATTTCTCTGCTTTGTTCAGGTGTCACACAGACCAACTTCACCAAACACGTCTTTGCTGTACCCAGTATCCTGTAGCTTTAAAGAAAAGGTCAGATGACTCACTTGCTCTAATTTGGTTGTATTTATACTGAGTTGTGTTTCTAAGAGACCTTGGGCACAGTTTCTCTTATCAAGTGTCCAAGCAAGCAGAGGAGCACAGTTGTTTGCATTTTCCTAAATACTTAAACCTTGGTTTAGCCTGTATCTCCACTCTGAGACCCAAACTCTCACCTGCATTTCTCCTAGAGGAAGTACTCTGCTTAAGAGGACCTTCTGGAACTATATTACTACTTCCAATAGTAAGCCTAGCCAACACCAAAAATATTTGAAAATATTCATTGTGCATTTGGCTTTGAGAGCATGAAAACAAGCATGGAAATACTGAGTGTGATATTACTCTGTGTTATGTTTCTCTGAAGTCATTAAAAGAACCCAAAGGCTGCTGTAATTTGTGGCAGCTGCCATTACCCTCTGGGGAGCAACAGGGCAGCAGGACAACCCCAGCACGTAGGGACAGCCTGGTTGCATTTCTCAGGTTGGTGAAACACAAAACGCTCAGCACATCGCTTCCCTCTCACGCCATTCAAGAGTCATCTGTGAGGAGCTTGCAGACAAGAAGTGATAAGAATGAAAGTGCTTCCATCACATTACACGCAGACACCAATTTAAAATTAGATCTATTAGCAGATATGAAAAATATAGGAAGTCCAAGAGCTTCAGATTTCTGGACGCCTCACTAAAACCATCAATCGATTTAAAAACCTAATAAAATTCATAAAGGAGTCTAGTTATCTACAGAGCCTATTCAATTATAAAACAAGATGAAGAAAAAACAGACAAAATAAGACTGCTGTCTTTTATTTGCTGATCCATTTAATGTTGCTGGTTGTACACGCTAAATTAATATTTTCCTCATGAAGATAGCTGGAATATTTATTCAGGATACCAAGGAATGCAATCATTATTTAAAAACAGTAGTGAAAGCCTTGCCAGCATAAGAAGGATTTATTTATTACCCTCTATTTCTAAGTATATGTGCATATATACATACGCACATTTAGTGTGTATAAGCGTAGATGTTTATATATGTATATACTTACATATCTTTTTATATATCTGTATGCTTACACAAACTTGTGTGTGTATATAAAAACGCAGTTTTAGTATGTTCTTGTGGTTTATCGAATCTATAAGAGAAGTTAATTTGTGATTAGAAGCCACCAGATAATGTCAAACTTTTCATACCGAGGTCATTATTAATGTTTATTTTCTGCAGTCCCAGAGGGGGGAAATACTAGGTTTCATCAGGGTTTTCAATAAATTGTTAATTAAAATGTACAGCTTTGGAAAGTTCTGACTGAAAAAAAAGCAGTATTGGCCAGCTCTATTCTCAGAGGCTTTTGGACTGTATCATTGCCAGATCCTGTCTCTCCCTTAAAGAACAATTTTCAAGAGTGCTGATCTACCACAGCTTCCATTAACTGCAACTGGAACTGTGATTTCTCAGCACCATTTAAAAAATCAGAATGTGTTTGGTTAGCTATTGATGAAGATTTAGGTTGTTCCAGTTCATTAGATTTATATCAAGGAGAGTTTTAAAGGAAAGTTGATGCAAAGGCAAACATAACCCCCAGCAGTTTCAGTTATCTTTTTTGACTTGTCTTTTTTTATTATTTGGACTTTGTCTATTCTTTAACCACACAGCAGAGCCACATTAATTAACTTAAAATATCAAATGACCATGTCTGGGAGTACTAAAATTATATTAAAAATACCAAGCTGTCTGAAGTATATGTTACACCTTAGGTCATTCAGAAGTAAGTTTTCATATTTAGAAAGCACTAACAAGAATTCCCATTATTCTTAAGTACAGGGGTTTTTTCAAAAAAATTCTCTACCTAGAAACTCACATTTTAGCTCAGTGTGAGGCATTTTGATGTCACTCATAGGAGTCAGACAAATACCTGAATAGGATATTTTGCTAAAGAGCAAATCCTATACAGAGGGGAAAATTAGCTGAGCGAAAATAAATATGCAGTAATTGTTAGCAAACGACCACACAGATAACACCGCAGCAATTTGAAGACAGAAGGAGATAGATTTATCACCTGCAAAGGCCACAAGTGTCGTTGAAACCTGAAACTTAGGAGCTGCAATCAGCATCTCGCAGATCTTTCAGAAGTTTAGTCAGAAAAAGATCAGTTGGCATACGCGGTGTCTTTTAATAGCATCCAAGTTGCCAACGCCTGAAAAATTGGACAGGAAATCTCCCGGAAAAAGGTTTTCTCAGAAAAAAAAAAATCTCAGCAATGAAAATACGAAAACAGGATTTCCAGCACTGTTTCAACTACAGTTGGCTGAACTCTTGAAGAGGCAAGAATGTGTAAATAAGGGAACAGTTCAAGCTTCTGGAAATCTCATTAAAATGAAACTGGGTTTTCTTCAGTCAGTGGTGCTATTTGAATTACCTTCTCAATTACCTGAGCCTCTGAGGCTTCTTGTCGTGTTTAGGAACTCAAGGACAGTCTAATCCAAACAATGCACACAAGAACAAAAGGCACCAGTGCTTAGGTACCACACTGCCATATATTTTAAGTGGTAAATTAGAGTCAGTTATTTAATCCCCTTTCCTTTCTGGTTTTTTGCTGCCTTATATTCTACAAGGACAAATATCAGTACTTTTCTACTTGGCTTAGGTATTGAGAGATTTCTCATGAAATGGTAAGAGACATCATTTGATCTCTAGGTATATACATCTAATCCAATTCAATCACCCTAGAAAATAAAGATATAGTACTATGCAGCTACCATAAAGAAACATCTAGCGTGATTTTAAGATGTGGATACTTTTGGGTTTTCATGTTTTCTTTTTGACAGTACACTTCTTTTCCCATTTGCCTAAATGTTAAAGCCACTTAATTGCTTCAAAGAAAAATTAAAATTAACTTAGAAATTGGCAGCCTTTAGGCTCTGAAGGGCCCATCTAAAAGTAAACCAAAGGAAAATGTTGCAAAAGAGGAAGTGATCCGAAATAAACAAAACAGTTCAATGTATGTGTGTGGTGATTTAATCTTGGCTGGACACCAGGTGCCCACCAAGCTGCTCACTCTCTCCCCTCCTGAACTGGACAGGGGGAGAAAAAAATATGGCTAAAGGCTTGTGGGTTGAGATGAGAACAGGGAGAGATCACTCACCAATTACCATCATGGGCAAAACAGACTTGACTTGGGGGAATTAATTTAATTTATTGCCAATTAACAACAGATGAGGGTAATGAGAAATAAGAACAAATCTAAAAAACCCCAAAAAACTTCCCCCTCATCTCTACCTTCTTCCCAGACTCAACTCCACTCCCAATTTCTCTACCTCCTCCCCCCAAGCAACACAGGGGGACGGGGAATGGGGTTGGGGTCAGTTCATCCCACATTGTCTCTGCCGCTCCTTCGTCCTCACGCTCTTCCCCTGCCCCAGCGTGGGGTCCCTCCCACGGGAGACAGTCCTCCATGAACTGCTCCAGCGTGGGTCCTTCCCATGGGCTGCAGTCCTTCAGGCACAGACTGCTCCAGCGTGGGCCCCCCACAGGGTCACAAGTCCTGCCAGAAAACCTGCTCCAGCGTGGGCTCCTCTCTCCACAGATCCACAGGTCCTGCCAGGAACCTGCTCTGTTGTGGGCTTCCCACGGGGTCACAGCCTCCTTCGGGCATCTACCTGCTCCGGCATGGGGTCCTCCCTGGGCTGCAGGTGGAGATCTGCTCCCCCGTGGACCTCCCTGGGCTGCAGGGGGACAGCCTGCCTCACCATGGTCTTCCCCACGGGCTGCAGGGGAATCTCTGCTCCGGCACCTGGAGCATCTCCTCCCCTCCTTCTTCACTGACCTGAGGGTCTGCGGGGTTTTCTCTCTCACATATTCTCATTTGTCTCTCCTAGCTGCTGTTGCACAGCAGGTTCCCCCCCATGCTTCTTAAATATGTTATGCCAGAGGCACTACTACTGTCACTGATGGGCTCAGCCTTGGCCAGTGGCGGGTCTGTCTTGGAGCCGGCTGGCATCAGCCCTATCAGATGCAGGAAAAGCTTCTAGCACTTTCTCACAGAAGCCACCCCTGCAGCCCCCCATACTACCAAAACCTTGCCACGCAAACCCAATACAATGCGATTGTTTCAATCCCAGGTAAAACCAGGTTAAGAGTAAGTGCAAAGACTGAACTCCATGTCTTGCTTTGCATCTCTATAGCAGACAGAACCCAAGTATCTTCGGTATTTCTGGGCACATTTTCTTTTCCAGGTCTTTTAATAGCTTTAGCTCTGAACTTGGCTCTTACCAGTGGTTTTCATGAGCACCAAATTTATCCGATTTCATTTTTCATTTTTATTAAAGGTAATATTTGACATGGTTTGACAACATCAAGCTTACTAACTACAATACAGTGATTTATCTTGGACCATAACGCTTGTCACCAAAACTTATTAACATCACTATCTGGAAGCCAGTTCCTCAGGTTGCTAGGAAGGACAATAGCCTGGAAATTAAATCACAATCAGATATTCTAAGCCAATGATTCCAGAATAGAATACATTAATCAAAAATATATAATTAACTGTAAGTGCAATAGAACCAATTACTGAAAATCCTAAGGATACAATTATTTTTAAAAGGCAGTAAAAAGTGAAGGGAAGAGCAAATTGAATTTTGCTAGAGGTTGTTCTCTATGAAAATATGAAAATCAGTATTTTTCAAATGTGCTGTATTCTGCTTCTTATATATACGAATAAGGCATATTGCTTTTGCTCAGGATTTGTGCCAAACACTGCTTGCTGCTGAGCCAGCTGGGGATATACACCTCTCCACCCTGCTCAAAGACTCTTCTGTCATTCCCATGAGTGCCACGGGCTTCCTGTTCTTGCCCCTTGTATTAAAATGCAAAAACAAAACAGGAGATTAGCTATCTACCATGCCAATAGCATAGCAGATTTCTGGTAAAAATCTATGGCACTATTAAAAAAAACCTCCAGTTGCCTTATTTAAATCCCCAGTTAGGCACTGTGTCTAGTTCTGGGACAGTTTCCCTGTTGCATTGAGAGACTGCAGCATTTCTATTTGGTTGGGGGTTGGGTTTTGGTTTTGTTTGTTTGGGGTTTTTTGTTTCTTACATACCATAGTCTGCAATCACTGAGGGGAAATAAAAGGTACTATTCATAAACCTATCATTCATTATCATTCTTGTAAGTGATAATCACTTCACTAAAAGCAGAGTAGCAGAATCAGCACTGAAATCAGTGATTTAGGAATGTACGGGTAGTTATTGAACAGTTGGAGCGTTGCTGAAATGTCTCTCCTCAATCAAGTCTTCCTGTATGTACACACCAGTCACATAGAAACCAGAAACCAAAGCACAAAGGAATAAATATAAAGTTAAAGCCTTAGTTCATTTCTGGAGTTGGCATGATAAAATGAATCCTTTTCATTCTTTCCACTTCCAACATGTTTTAATAGTAATGAATACTAATGCAATATCACTCCTTGATGGGATTTTTTTTTTTCTAATGATACAGAGCACTTTAAAGGATTTTTTTTTCCCCTCCACCAAGTGTAATGGTATTTTAATTATGTAGTTCTAAATGCTCAAGAACTTTAATGAGGAATTTGATAGACTAATTGAATGAGACGCAGCCAAATATAAAAATTTAAATAGATGCTCCACACACTTTACGATTCCTGGCAAAGGTGCCGGAAAAACGTGTTGACCCGTTTACACATCACCCTGGGTATTTCACTTCACTGCTTCACATTCTACATCAACAACCCATCTGATGGCAAAGAAAAAAGAGGATATTAACTTGCAGTTGCAATATCACCATCTTCATCTGAGTGTTAATAGTACAGAAGCAACAATTCTGCATATTGGGGTGAGGGGTTCCATTAAAGAACAAGATAGGTATAAAGAGAACAGAAACTTAGTTAACTCACTTGAACAGCTGAGATCGAATCTTGGGGGGAAAACTACAAATTTAGAAAAGGCAGAGTGTGTGTCCCCCCCCCCATCAGGACTCTCAGTGTGTACTTGATAGAATACAAGCCTTTAAGGAGGTTTGTTTAAAGTTACCCATCTCATTTACAACAGCTCCATAATGTAACAATAACTTTGGAGAAACTACTTCAATTACAAGAGAACAAAGCTTCTGTGAAAGAAAAATAAGGGCCAGAATCCCTGAATATCTTGGGTTGCAAATTTACACCATAAACCCCCCAGCTTTTAAAAGCCAGCACAGTGATAGGTATCTGAAGGCTGGAAGTCCTGTTTTTAACCATTTAACTCAGACTGCAGACCACAAAAGGACAAGGTCCTTTAAAGTGTTCTTCACATCAGTGGCTTAACACAGCCGCTGCCAGAGGAATAATGTGTCGGTCTCCCTGGCAATTCAGCACGCTCCTCCGGTGTCAGTTTAAGACGGAACTTTGTCTGTTGCATCTTACCAAGAACTGCTCTGATCACAAAAGAATGAATGTTAAATGACAGTAAAGCCATCCCTACCATTCCTTATTACGCATTTGTTGTGGTTTAACCCCAGCCAGCAACTAAGCACCACGCAGCCGCTCACTCACTCCCCCCCCATCCAGTGGGATGGGGGAGAAAATCGGGAAAAGAAGTAAAACTCCTGGGTTGAGATAAGAACGGTTTAATAGAACAGAAAAGAAGAGACTAATAATGATAATACTAATAAAATGCCAACAGTAGTAATAAAAGGATTGAAATGTACAAATGATGCGCAGGGCAATTGCTCACCACCCACCGACCGACACCCAGCCAGTCCCCGAGCGGCGATTCCCTGCCCCCCCACTTCCCAGTTCCTAAACTAGATGGGACGTCCCATGGTATGGAATACACTGTTGGCCAGTTTGGGTCAGGTGTCCTGGCTGGGCATGAGAAGCTGAAAAATCCTTGACTATAGTCTAAACACTACTGAGCAACAACTGAAAACATCAGTGTTATCAACATTCTTCACATACTGAACTCAAAACACAGCACTGTATCAGCTACTAGGAAGACAGTTAACTACATCCCAGCTGAAACCAGTACAGCATTATTACAACAATGCACCTTACTGAAGTGCATTACTTACTAAATATGAATATTTAACTATCTTATGTATTTGCTAAGTTACCGTTCCATTCTAAATCTCCAGAAGCTACACGGCACAAACTGAAGGTCTTCTGTTTATTTAGATATATTCATTTATCCTTCTGCAAACATTGGTTCACCTTCCAAGGAGAGGTATTTTATATTGCTTTTAAGTTCATTTTCATTTCAGATTTCTTCTAATGCAGCCCCATTAGCTTAAAAAAAAAAAGCACTATAAAATCTAGAACAATTTTGCCTTCCTGAAATAACTCAGCAAAACAGGCCACAGGGTATCATATAAGCCAGGCTCAGTTGATGCCAAAATTTCTGATTTTGATGGAGAAGGTGAAGACTGAGGACACACGCCTTCTGGAATAGCAGGGCTGTCCATGGGCACTAACGCCCAGGAAGCCCAGCAGCGCTGCATCCAGGGAAACGTCAGCATTCATCCAGCATGCGTGTCCATCCAAGTTTCTCACTACTCACTGTCTTTCTGTTGCCAGAACACAGTGGTCTGTGGAGTTCTGCACCTCCATCAGATCAGTGTGATATTAACCGCAACATTCAACAGTTCTGGGCACAAACGGCAGAATCCCCTGGAGGGAACAGGATGGGGAAAGACTCCTACACCTCATAAGAAAACAAAAGCAAAGCATTTCTATATATGGCACCAAGACATTCCATACCCTGTTGCCCACCACCTCTGAGCTGCTTCCAGATACAAGCCCACCCAGCAGGACAGCAGTCATAAGCTCTCGATCAGAATTCAGTGCTTTCTAGGACAAACAACTGACTGAACTCTGATGAATAGCTAGGTTGTCATTAAATCGCTAGTAAGACTGATTTTAACTTCCCAGCACCTATGTTGTGTCAGACAGGACACTGCATCTCCCAGAGCAACCAGAAGCAGCTGCTGGGGATTCAGGAGATCCTATAATGGATGATTATGGAATAACTCACTTTCTGGGGAAGGTTTCTTTCTAATTTGCAGGCACCGAGAGGATTGGCAATAGTCAGAACTATGAGCGTACACTATCACGCCTGTGGACATTCAATAGCCGTATAAGTATCTGGTCAATGAACTCCATTAGAGCTTACTATTCTGTGGCAATGAGTTCTATAGATTAATTCTGTGTTTGGTAGAAAACAGATACAATTAGTTTGTAACCTAGCAATGTGAATCAAGTTGCTTTTGCTGACACTAAATTTAACCTGCCTTGCTAATTTGTTTGCATCTTCTTCTGTGTTTACATTTGTATATAAACTGTCCAGAAAACCACTAGCAGTACCTAAATAATTGTACTACTAATTAAAATTAGTCCTATACCAGGTCATACTGCTAAGTTAGCTGAGCAATAAGCATGACATCAACAGCTGAAGGAAAAAGATACAGAGAAATTATACTTTCAGGCCTCAAATATTCTTATTAGATAGCCTGAAGTAGCACTTAGCATTTTTCAAGGGCATTGTAAGTGTTCTGCAGCTGGCTGGTAGACAGTATGGGTTTTGTGATGTTAAAAAAATAAATATCTAATGATTCATGTAAAAACACAATGACAGAGTGAAATACTGTAGGATGACAGCTTATTTTTATTATAAAACTCCTGAGGATCACTTGCTTCAAGAGTCATCAGCATAATTTTAGGAAGAAATGTGTTGTATGCATTTGTCTTCATACACTTAACTACACATCTCTCAGCTAACACAAAACAAAATGTCAGAAATCTAACATCTTGGGCACTTCTAACCTTGGTAAATGTGTAAACCTGGGTGACACACAAGTTGTCTTGTAGAACCTCTTCTCCACAGGTGTGACCTTTCTTCCACAAACAGTCATTTGTCTTAATGAGAAGTTGACACATCTACAGCTTGACTAACGTGCTCCGAAACACAACACGTGCTCCTCTGACTAACTGCGCTAATGTGGAAGCTTATGCAAAGAAGGTGACTTCACATACTAAATAACAGTGTCTACTCAGTTTGCATATGCACACTAGCTATAAGAACCGGAGGTGTTCAAACCTGTGGCATTTGGTCAACCCACGAGAATTAAAAGCCCAAAATGATGCTCAGGGCCCATATACATGGATTACTTTGTTATAAGATTTGTATCTCATGCTGATGTCCACTAGGTATGTCTCCACTGAATTCAGATTCATGCCAGTGAAATTCAGTGTAATGATCCGCAGCAATCTGTGCTTTTCCTTGGGGAGGTTACACTAAGACTTGCACCTGCATGGCAAACACAATTCTGAGCTTTCCTGAAGACTGTAAATGTTTGAATTCAGAATCAAGTTTTGCGGCTGAGCCCAATGTTTACCGAAGGGTGTCACAAACACTGAAAAAAGTGGCATTAAGTAAAATTTTTTTAAATAATTAATTCAAAGAGGGGAAAAAAAGTAACCTATAGGCACTGAAAAAATTGTGTGTGGTATGAAATACATTATTAAAAAGGTTGTCTAGGATAACCATTGAAGAACCCTATTGATTCATTCTGTCCAGTGACCAAATTCTTCCAGGAGAATCTCTCAGTATTGGGCATTCTTAAGTGTTGCCAATTGCATTCCACATCCTTGTCGATTTTTGCTGCAAGAAAAATATTTCCTATACAACACTAAAAATCAGTCCCAGTTCCTTAGTGCTAAATTCTAAGGATCCACAGGGCTGAAGACACATGTGCTTCCTGCTCCATCTGATGAAAGCAGTCTTGCACATTTGCACTGACCTGACACTTCTAAGGGAGTAGATGTGAAGAACAGGGAGATGAAATATGTCCAACCATCCTACACTTCCTGAAATTCACATTAAACTGAGAAAGCAGTGCTGAAGAAAACAAAAGGCATGTACCTTTCTCATCCTAACAAAACCACAGAAATCGAAAAGCAAAGCTGCTGGTTCAGTTCAGCATGTGTTGTGCACAGACAAATCAACCTATTCAATATGCGGTGTCATCTACTCTGCTGAGACTCTGAAGTAAGTACAGAGAATGTATCAAGAAAAAAAAAGGGGGGGGGATCATATCATGCCATCCACAGCTATGTGGAAAGTCCCAGTGATGTTCAGGTGTTTATTTTTAACTGATAGATGTACATTGCTGAGAAATTCCCTAACTTGAGTTAGACTGTTACTGTAATCCCCTCGCCTCTGGCATGTTCAGAAACCCCTCAGAATCAGTGCTGATACCTTGCACTGAAGTAAAATGTATCTCTACACCTGCATCAGAAATGGAATAGCAAATTTTCTTATTACCAATACTACAAGCAAGATGAAAATCTTAGTTTTACAGCATAGAAGTGCTTTGCATTTTTCCAGTTCTAATTTCTTGATGCTTTTCTTCCAGTATAAGAAATGTACATTTTTTATGCCTGTGAGTTTCTGTGTGCATGGATATGTATAAATATATGTAAGCATGTATGTACTTACTAATTAGGCTGAAATAGGGAGCTCTGAAACTGGATGATGGTGGATGTTATGAAATATGATTATTTCCAGGAAGTCAAACACTGGCAGTTATGCTTTGTACCTTTAAAATACTCCAGGCTTTGATTATTTTATGATAATTACAATCCCCACCATGCCTTATTACACAAATAGTCATCTCAGACTGTGAAACTGGAGGAATATGACCTATAAACTTTATCTAGTGCAGCAGTTTTCTTCCTTGGTGATTTTGCTGTCAACATTGCATTAATCTATGTCTATTTTTGAGCAAGATGCAAACAGCACATTATCACGGAGAAGAAGAAACAAATGTTAATGAAGCACACAAATCAGCTTGTGTTTCTGAATATAGGATTTCAAGACAGAAGAGGTCAATAGCTACAGTGCTGGTCTCTTAGCTCACCCATGACCCAAGACTTGGCAAGACAAAAGGGCCATTTTGTAGACCTACTTCATATTAAAGTTATGTTAAACAAATAACCATAAATATACTTCTTGAATAAAAATATTGCGGTAAAGAGGAACTAGTTTGTCAGCTAGTAAGTAAATCATGGTAAATTTATAATAAAGACATTCTTATACAATATAACAAAGAGCAGTATTTCGGCAGCCTTCGTGGAGAGCATTAGAACTGGGTTAACCTGATGAAGATGCAAATTCTGCATGGGTACCAGCATGAGAAAGTGTTGTTACAGTCCCACTTCAGTATATTTTCAGACTGATTAGAATGTTTGCTTGACATTCTCACCTTATCATGCACTCCAAAATGTCAACAGCCACTTAGGAAATTAAGATTTAAGCAAAGGTGGTAAAAAAAAAGTTTACCTCAAACATGTCAGATTATAAACACTTCTATTGACACTAAATGAGGAAACAAAGGGTCTTCATGGCTTCATCACAACCCAAGATTGTCATCTGACTCTGATGCATTATTAAAGCTTTTCCCTCAAGATCCAAGTTGCAACTTTTTGCATAGCATTTATACCTCAATTAGATACGTGCTGAGCAGACTTTACTGCAAAGGTGATAGCAGAAGTTGCTAGACAAACTGATTTAAGAAATACCTTTTTCCATAAACAGTTCTGAATTTCTGAGCATCTGGATTATCTGGTGACCACTTCTCAGATTACATCCACTTCGTGGATGCTGTGCCAGTTGTACTGCTCTGTGTATTGCCCGTGTGTCCTTATGCTCCACACAATATTAGGACTTCCACATATCTATACTTGCTGTGTTGTAATATAAAAAGCCTAATTATGCATTTTACGTACATACAGAGATGATCTATAATAATCTGTAGTCATTTGCCATACCAGGATCATAGCGCAATTATCCTACACCAGCATTTCTCCAAAAACATGAAGCGTGAGGAAATAACCAGCACTCTGGATGGAAAAAAGCATGTCCTACTGCAAAGGGCTGGAAAGCTGGCCCCGTACTGCTGCTGTGCCCTTCTACATGCTACCCCGGCTACTCCATAGGTGTCCAAGCAGCTGCTCTGTGCTCATTAATGGGCTCTCCTGCTATGCAAGGTGAATGCCCTGAGAAACTGTACTAAATACTACTCCAACCTTAACTATCAAAATCAGAATTGACGTGTAATGCAATACACAAGCAGTCTGGTAGGTGATGATGTATAATGTATCTTTGGGTATGGCTAGGAGACATTAAACAAGCATTCTGGAACTTTCAAGGATATTTGTTCTAGCTACACTTTCTTACTTTGTAGAAAAAAAATCTTAAAGAGAGTTCCTTCAAGTAAAAACAGAAAGACGAAGCTCACTGGTACTAGCAAACATCACCATCTGGCTGTATTGTATGCTCTGTATTTTCAATAAGCATCCCTCCTGCAGAACATCCAAGTAAACATCCTACTTTTCTATGTCACATTCAATACCGCTTCAGCTTAACAAGACAAAGGATAAAGCTGTGACATTAGCACCCCAAGTTTCCATAAATTATCTCTGCTGTATCTCGCTACTTCATTTTCCTCCTACATAAAAGCAATACTCATGGAACCACCGGATTACTTTGTTTCTTTCCAATATCCCTCTATATATTGGGCTTTTTAAAAAACAACCTTGAGAGAGTTTAAAAGGCAGTCCTCAGTGCCATAGCCAAGATCCGATTTGTAGTAGTCTGTTCTGTATTCCAGGTGCTTCATAGAAACCTGGTATTTTGTTGTAAGTTATCTTTGCCCATGGTTACAGTGTGAATCACTCCTTTCTTGAAAGTATGAATAAATCTTTGCAGTAATGCACTGTGTCAGGGTGGTAAGGAGCTGCTGTAACATTTTGTATCCTGCTCATTTCAAAAAACAATTAGGGCCCTCAAGATGATTATTACATTCTGCTCTTCAAATTTCTGCCATTTATCCAGGAACTCTTTGTTCAGAAATGAAAATTTTACTCTTTCTAGTCCCAGCACTGCCATATCCTGGGCATTAGTGAATAGCTAATGAAGTAAAAAACATTAGATCCCACAAATATAGATATGTACATACCTGATAAATGGCCCAGCATAGTCTAAACAAAACACTGCTAGCAAAACCCAGGTGAAAATGAAAATATTTAGGCACGAGATGCATTTTGTAAAACCCTTGAGGCAATTATGCTGTATCTTCTATTTCTGTAGAAGTCCCTAGCCACTAAGACAGGGGAGGGAGACTGACTTCACCTGCGCTTCCAGTATTTTATTTCTGACATCAATACCTAGGAGTTTAGTTCTAGACCTGGAATTGGGAAAAAAAAGGCACTTTAAAAATCACACCTTAATGATTGTAACAGACACCCAACAGGTCTTTTTAATAAAATCAAATTAAAATTGGAGCTGTCTTGAGCCTGGTTTCTAGGTGATGACTCCATCATGAAAGATTAAGAGGAGCAATCAAATTTTACCAGGCTTATCCAGTAACTTCTCAGGTACTTAGCAGAATACCATGTCTAAAGTTAAACATGCCTGTTTTCATTATTTCAGTCCTCCAACATCTTCTGGATCACCAACCAAATTCAGCCAAACCTGCCTGTCCTGGTTTTGGCTGAGATAGAGTTAATTTTCTTTCTAGTAGCTGGTCTAGTGTTATGTTTTGGATTTAGAATGAAAAGAATGTTGATAACGCACTGATGTTTTCAGTTGTTGCTAAGTGGTGTTTAGACTAAGTCAAGGATTTTTCAGCTTCTCATGCCCAGCCAGCAAGAAGGCTGGAGGGGCACAAGGCATTGGGAGGGGACACAGCCAGGACAGCTGACCCAAACTGGCCAACGGGGTATCCCATACCAAGCGATGACATGTCCAGTTTATAAACTGGGGGGAGTTGCCTGGGGGGGGCAGGGCATGGCACAGATCACTGCTTGGGAACTAACTGGGCATCAGTCGGCAAGCGATAAGCAATTGCATTGTGCATCGCTTGGTTTGTATGTTCCAATCCATTTTATTATTGTTATTATCATTATTATTAGTTTCTTCCTTCCTGTTCTATTAAACTGTTCTTATCTCAACCCACAAGTTTTACCTTTCTCCTTCTGATTTTCTCCCCCATCCCACTGGGTGGAGGGGAGGTGAGCGAGTGGCTGCATGGTGCTTGGTTGCTGCCTGGGGTTAAACCATGACACTGCCGTATAAGTAAAGAGCTCAAAGATTTAAATTCCATTTTTTAAAAAAAAGGTGAAATAAAGCACAACCAAATACATACCAAGAAAACCAAACAAACATACCCCAGCCGTCAGCAAGACAGGGTACAGGAGCCGCTCGCAAGTGGGTGACCCTGCAGAGCAGGCTGCATCGCATGACCTTTGGTTGTTGGCCCACGAGGTGGGACAGCTGCACAGCAGCTGCGGGTTTGCAGACACTTGGTCTGGAGCTGAAGCACAAGCTACTTCTTGCCTTCACCATGATACAGGAGAGAAAAGAAACTAATCAGATGGAAATTAGGAGATGCAGAACATGACTGGAAATATTAAGGGAAGGGTGAAGTTGTAAAAGCCAGAGGCACAGAAAATTTTTCCAAAGATGAGAGGAAGGAAGAGGTGTAAGACACAAATCTGTAGGAAGAAGGACATGTTAGTTATGCTGCTCATGCAACAGTTTGTACATATATGCCCGCCAGCTTTATGTTGTACAAATTTTGGTCTCCAGATGATTGTTGAATTTTAATGCATTTGTCGAGCTTTAATTTGCGCCATGCAGAGTCTATAGACTGCTTCTGACTCCATTTCAGTAAGTACCCTTAAAGGTGATTTTTCAATGGAAAGTTTGCCAAACAATCTGCATTCGTGAGGCTGTTGATAGTTTTGAAATCAATACTACTACAGTGAGCTATCTTTCCATCTCAAAAACTTTGTAGCAGTTATGGTTGGAATTCCTTTTTGTGGGATTAAATCTGAAACTAGAAGTTGATGATCTTCAACCAGCATAAATCATTACCTATACAACACTGGTGAAAAGTTTTAACTGCCAAGAATAGCTCAGAGATCCTTTCTCAATTTCCACGCAGCTCCATTTTGCCAAGGTAAGGAATTTAGAGGCAAAGGCAATGGACCTTTCACTCTGATCTTCCATCAGATGTGAAATTACTGCTCCTGTTCCGGTTAAGGAAGCATCATAAGGTAGCTTTATAGGCAAAGGTGTGCAAGGACTCTCTCACACAATATGAGAACCATTACTCATGAAAAGTCCCAAAATGCCATGTGAATCAATGTGTTTCTATTCATTCTGTAACAGTTCATTCTGCAGATCGAACGCTGTTACTGCCGTGGGCAAAAACCTACAGAAATAACTGACTATCTGCAAAGAGGGGTACACATGGGGAACATTTGAAGGTTAAGGTTCCTAAAGATAAATCATAAAGCTTAGATGAAACTCTGCCAGCCATAACACAGTTGAATCTTAAAAAAATAAATACATAAAAACATCAGATTTTCGTTATTCCCTTCAAATTCTTGACAATTTCTCAGCAGTACTATTTAAGGTGCTCTGTAGCACTAGCTTCCACATAATACCAAGTGCTAGGAATGTCATAAAACATCTGTTTTATTGTTCAGTGCTAAAAGATGAGTACTGATGGCATTGATAGGATTAGCTGGTGATATTACAACTGTCTTTGAAGAGGTATTTCTTGCTATCAACTTCAGTCTCCAATTTTATAGACATATTTCTTTAGGTAGACTTGGGAGCTTACCATCAACTAATGGAACAAGGTCATCCACTGTTTCAGTTAAAAGTTACTAAATTGCAAGTATGAGTTAATATTGAATTCAGTTTGGATGTATAGAGCATTAGCTGTTTTTATCATAGCTAGTAGAAGTGTGTTGTAGTGCTCCACCCTCATCATACCACAATTTCTGCAAGGGACCTATGTTCCGCCTTTTCTCTTTTGCTTTGCTAGGTACTGAAGAAGTCTAGCAACCTGTATGACTGGTCTGTCCTAAACAACAGAAATTTAAGATCCTAATATTGTCCTAAAACCTCTGGAAAACTACGTGGAAGAGCCCAACAAATTTTCACTGTGGGTCACGTATGACCTCCTGCAGCACCACTGAAAGCCTGCAGAAGTCTTGAGCTCTATCAATCCATATAACACTCCCAGCCACTGTCTATCACGTAGTAAATGAACTTCTCCCTTCATAGCATGCTACAGAAGAATACAGTATAGTTACACATTACCTTCGTTGCAAAAATGCTTAGAAGATACAGATCATTTTTTTTCTGCACATTTAAAGCACTAAGTCTTACTGCTGCTTCATCTCTGGTATCTGAGAATACTGTCAAAAATGCATTTCAGATACTACTCCCTCCACTTCTAACAAAAACCAGTAACATTTTGGTTATTGTATCCTAACTTAAATTGTTGTAAAGTTACTAGTGCTTTTACAACAGACTACAATAGACATTGTCCTCTGCAGCATCACAGCTCTGAATGCATTTTATATTGCCTTTGTAAGAGGTAGTAGGTTCGGAAGCGACCTGCACGTTTTCTTTGTATATCCCAATTTCTTTTAGTTACTTCAGATCAGCACTCATTTGCATGATAAGACAGAGACAAGACATGCTGCTTTGCTTGTCTGATTGGAGCTTTCTGCCTAGAACACCATTTAGCAGTTACACAGGTTGCCTACAGCTTTTCAGTGTCCTCCACTACCCTGCCGCTCTCCCATGTGCTGCTTTGGATCAGTTACTCCAGTCAATAACCATTTTTGGACTGTTTCATTTTTGCATATAATACACCATCTAGTCTCTTAACACATCGTTTGAACTCTTTCTGAACTGACAAATTCAAGAATTGTCTCATTTGATCCTCTTTATAAAAGCAGATACATTTGGCAGATACCAGAAAGGTAATTTTGTAGACTTTCCACAATCTCAGCAAACGTTTTGTCTGGTGATTTAATACCAGCTGTTAAGCTATACAGCACGTTATAGGCTTTAGCCCTCATTACACTCTGTAGAAGCATCAGCTTTTTCTCATTACTGATATCATTTGTTATAATACATTGTTCTGATTTCCTGACACAGACCAGTTGTCTATTGAGCTATCAAACAACCATGCTTTCTCTGGTTCCTGTGAACTCCTTTCTGTCCTTGCACAGTGTTTACCATTCTCATGGTGCAAACCCCAAACCCTGGGTAAGCCCTCTCTATTGCTGTATTCTTGAAGCAGGCTCTCACGCACATTTGTGGTTTCACCTCTCCATATTAAAAGGAAATCACACAGACAATTGGATTCCAAAGCCTGTTTTTAGTAATTCCAGACAAATATAGAATTACTAGACACACAGAGATGTTCCATAATAATCTAGTGTCTTCTTCCAAGGAAATAAAACTGTTAGAACTTTATAAGTTTTTTAAAGGCGTACAAAAAGATTAGCTTAACTGGGCTTGAAAGAGCCAATGATCACTTATAAATCAAATTCAGTTTCATTCTGTGTCTGAAATTACTCCAGAAAACGTAGGATTATATTCAAGAGTACTGTATCTGAGACACCAAGCACATAGCCACAGAAGACTTACAGATTACATTTGGCAAAAGCTGACTTGAAAAGCGGGTACTAAATGTTCAAATTGGTGCAACTTACCAGCAATGGGAAATGCCTACTTAAAAGAACTGGGCCTTTCTGAACTGTATTGGGAATATAGCAGATGATCTTGGAAGAAGGCTAGAAAAAGTACTCCCTGCTTTATCAATGAAGAAATTACCAAGAAACAAAATTATATTTATGAAAGTTTTCCTTCCATTCACACAAGTCAACTATCATTTCCTTCAGACTGTCTAAAAATATTAATAGAAAATCTGCTGAAACACATACTGCTGATTCAGCTTGCTTGGAAATGACACCCCATGCCCTTAAATAAACAAAGTTTGTTTAAAAGTTTTATCATCAAAGCAATCATAATAAGAGCATTAAATTTAGATTTTATGTCAAAAATTAATAGATATTTTAATTAGAAAGAAACAAGACTGCTGCCTTCAGAAAATCTTAATGTTCAGCTTGTTTTGAAGACCAAGACGTAGGAATACTTCAAAATCTAGAATACTGATGCAGCCCTTTAAAAGCATCTCTTTTGAGGGAATCAGATAAGTTATAGTTTTAAGAAACTGGTTTTATGTGAGGTTTAAAGGTTCTCCAATTACAAAAAGGAGTAATTCCTAGTAAATAAATCTTTTTTTTTTTAGAATAGTGGTAAATCTGGGTTTAAAACTTGGGATTGACTAGGTGAACAAACAAGTACTGTAAATAATAGACTGTATTTTTGAGTCTACTTAAGATGATAGGTCATTGAAGGCAAAAATTGGTTTAAGAACCATATGTGACTTCATACCAGGAGATTTTTAGGCTGTAAAAATTTATCTGAGAAAAAAATCAGGTTGAAAGGCTAAATGGATCAAGTTGTCAGAAGGATTATTAACTCCTTTCTGAGACCAAGAGATAAAGTCTAGAGAACACAGACAGCATTAGCAAGGGAATTGTGAGTATGATGCAACAAACTAGTAGAAGGAAATGCAAGTTTGAGGGAAATTTTGAGATTAGGCAACAGTTGGTCTCAGATAGCAGAAATGAAGTGTCTTATTGAAGGTCTGGTAAAGGAGCATTAGACGACAGGGGAGCGCAGCAACCAGAAAGTACCATGACAAGATCAGTTAGAAATATAAAGAAAACACTTATAAATATTAACGTTCACAGTAATAGCTCCCCCACCTCAGCTTGTATGCCAGAATAGTAGGAAGAACCTTAAACACCACCATTCTTTTTTAACAGGGGGCCCACGCCAGGTTGTGAGGATGCACAGAGCCAGGAGGGCAATACCAGTATTCAGTGCCACAAAGTCACAAGTGGGGAATAAACTTCTGTTTGCACTCATAGCTGCTGTACAACATTGCCCTGTCTCTCTGACTCGGGAGGAGCTAAAAATGAAAAACTTCCTTTGTTTCTACCCTAATAAATCCCTGCTCGCAGGTTGTTAACAGAAAGCTGGAGTTGAGAATACCCTTAGACCATTTGCAAAGTTGGCAACTGTGGAATTGGGTTTTTTCCAGCAAAGAATAGGTGGTACCCAGAAAAATAACAAAACAAAGGTTCTCTTTAACAGTAGTCCCAAGCTGTAGAACATCCAGGCATAAACCTACTGTCTTTGCCTAATGTGCCCAAGGAAGAGGAAAAATATTGGATTGCCTGAGAACTTTAAAAAGGAGAGATACTCCACTGAACACCTCTTCAAAGACAGCTTCCGCCAAAGCTGAAATTCCAGAAGCTATCCACTGCATTCCATACTTGTGCCTGCATTTAAGAGGAAATCTCTATTCCTAACAACCATGGTGGGAGGAAAAAAGAAAAAAAAAAAAGGGAAAAATGGGACTTTGTCATTACAGACATAGATCTTCACAGAACCAAAGCAAATATTTTGAACAGACTACAAAGATTAAGCAGGGAGAAGAAAAGAGGGAATGTACTCAAAGAAGGACCAAAGACAAACAAATGCAGTGCAAGGTATCCTTCAGGAAGAACTGGACTGAGGCCAATATGAGCGTTAATTGACATCCCTTTTATTCTCCAGGATTAAAAAAGTGTCCATGTCACACTGACGTTGCTTCTCAGTGTATCAGCTAAGCCACTTACCAGCTAATTCAACATCTTCATAGAGATAAAAACTCTAAGGCTTGGACCAACAACAGAAAAATTATTAATTGGCATTTTATCCTAGTACTGTCTTGAATTAAGATGTTCAGACCTTCTGTTCCATCCATACCTACAAATATTTTTGTGAACGGAAGTTTTCTTCTCATAAATCATTCTGCAACCTGACTTGCATGTTTACCCAAAATTAAGTGGAGTGTCTATGTTCTCTAGGAAACATTATCATTAACTCACAATTATCCAGTTCGAAACCAGGAAGACCATCACACCACGGCATAAAATCCCAGCCAGGTTGCTACACACAAACAAAGCAGGAAGCGTATGATGCAGTGTATACAATTTACAGGTAACTGCAAATACTCTCAGAAATTAAAAACCTGTTTGTGGGTAATTGGAAAACAGAAAGAATAGAATATGTCTCTTGACTAACATAAAGGCAGAACATTTCACCTATCCTTCAGCTTCATTTCAGCACTGAGAAAACAACGTTATACTATTTGCAATGGTTAGGAATCCCCTACATCCTGCAGACTGCAGCAAAATTTGCACTTGTCTGCGGAGAGCAGTGGAGATCTTTGTTTTCTCTATCTCCACCACATTTCCTACCACTTCTGATTCTCCCGTCTGCAATGCTATCAGAAAACACTTTAGCTAAACAAGCACATCTTAGCATTATTCTATTTTCTGTCATTTGCTGATCTTGCTTCTGGGCCACCATGCTTAATCCGTAATGGCAAACAGTAACTGTGACATTTTAAGGCATTGAGGTGAATCTGAAGATGGAAAAAATCACAACAGATTATTTTAAAGATAATCCTCCAAATCCTAGAACTTTATATTTAGGACAGATCATCTGTAATATTGAAATATAGGAAGTAGAAACTTCCATATAGCAAAAATTGACTTACTGGATTCTTAATATAAAAATAAGTATTTTGATTCCCAGAGGTTAAAATAAGATGGAATCTCTTTCCTGACATTTCAGTCCATTTTATCTACTTTTTTTCCTCATGTAAAAAGAAATAGTTAAGCTAGCAGTCAGTGAATGAGAAAAGAGCAAATATACCCAAAAAGGGAATAATAGAGAAAAACTATGACATTTATAAAGTGATTGGCTTGGACAGGAGGGAAGTAAGGAAGGGATATAGACAGTGAGATCCATTTCACTTAAGCCTCACACAAAGGGCCCATAAAGGAAGGAAGGAATTACAAAGACATGGTTTATTGACTGCTCACCACTGAGCCAGAGTTTTCCTGTATAAATTCTTTCTTAGAAGGTTAATTAAAAAAGGGTTAGGGCCCTGATCTGAAAACCCTTTATTCACTAGCATAATCCTTATTCACACAAGGGATTCCATTGATTTCAGTGGACAAGGGATCGCTCATGTGGCTTAAGGCTTGCAGAACTGGACCCTGTGGTTTTGAGGCATTGAAAAATGGGAATACTTTCAAATAACAACATACACAGCCTAGGCACAGCAGCACAGCTTAGCTTGAGTACAGGAGCAATATGGAGCTCCCCGTGCTTTTGGCTAACTTCAATTATAAGAGACATAATAAATAGATGGCAGCTATGTTGAAAACCTGCATGTATAAATATAAGACAGAGAAAGATCATTAGACAATTTAGGCTTTGGTTTAGTACCCAGAAAGTATATTAGCATGCCAAAGTAACACCCCATTGTCAAGAATACCTCTCGTGTTTCTGTGTCAGCAGTGGCCACGTCCCTGCCAAGCTCAGGGCTGAAAGCGCAGGCACGGGACACTGGGGCACCACTGCACGTCTCACAGCTGCGCAGGATAGAGACTGAAGGTATCAGCTCTCCCTGAACTCGCCATGAATTGCCATAGCACCAAGATCAGCAGCAAATATAGCTGGAGCCTTCTGCAGATAAACCTGGTCTGAAATTCATATCCAATATCCTATTCACAGCCCACTCTTCCCCCCCCCCCACCTTGCCTTGCTCTGCCTCTCTGTCCCTTTGCAGATGCCACCTGTCAAATGTACAAAAGTTGTATAACTCTCATGCAAATCTTTGCTACGTGCAAAAGTATTCGGCAAAGATGAAATTAGGTCTGTAGCATAACATACGCGTACGAAAATCCTTTTTAGACCTACATCTCCTAACTGCTGTTTGTTTGAATTCACAACCTCATTTTAAGAGTTTAGCAGTGTAATTCTAATTCCTAGTGCATATTTACTTCAAAGGAGCTTTGCTTTTGAATGTATAGCAGGGTCCTACTTCATAACTGATGATTGTAAAGACAGCAGTAGTGACAGTGAGACCACTGTTACCCACTCCACAGGATCAGCAGGAGCCACAGGTCAGTCCCCATATACTTCCCAAAGGGCAAAAATAGAGGGAGTGGATGAAAAGCGGAGCAAGAAGGGATTAGATGACACCTCTGCTCATCACGTACATGCTCAATAAGACTATTCCATACACCATTACTGAGAAGGACAGTGACATAAGAAAATACTTTGTGTATGTGCAAAACATAGGACTATGCTTCTTAGCAAGATTAAAGAGATTACCAAGGGAGGAATGCTGTAACTTACACACTGGCGCTTCTAGCAACATCAGAAAAGGAGAATTTTGGAGGAACGCGAGTGATTCATTAAATGAAAACTGTTTTCATAAGACTAAGACCTTACATAAAACAAGTGCTTTACAAACATCAGCTTAATCTATGCCACAACCAGGGAAACACCATGATACTTGTTTTTAGAGATTTCTTAAAGTTACAGGGACAGGAAATCACCCGCAGTGTTAATGAGATAGGAGTCCACAGATAACTATATACAGAAAAGCTGTAAAACTCCCAAGTATTGAGACGTATATGTCAAATATTTGAGGAAAGGCAGAGATGACTTCTTAGCTAAAAGGGGAAAAGCTCACATGCCATGCAGGAATTAAATGTCTTTGCTCTGTGTGAATATTACACCGCTTCATTTTTTACAGTTAGGCTCCATGACCTTAATGGTCTTTTCCAACCTAAATGTTTCTATGATTTAGCGCACACAAAAACCAGAGACCCAGTTCCCTTCTAGGATAATACAGGAATATCAAGGACACAGGCTACATCCACCAATACATATTGTAGCATAGTTTTCCTTCAAGCCTCCTCAAACTTTATAACAACAACAAAAAGGGGAAGAAAAGAATCACTCTGTGGTCCAGGAAAGGTGCTGCAGGGCATAGTGTAGGTAGGAAATCTTATCATACCTTTTGCAGCCTGCTCTGAAGAACAACACTTCGAACGCAGAAGGATGATCAATAAATCCTCATGAAAGTTAAGCCAGAAGCATTCAAAGCTTTCACATCCCTGTAGCTGGCATTACAGCCGTCCTTTAGCAGCAGGGCACTCCTCAAGGGCAGCACCCAACTCGCTGCCGTACCCACCCAAGGCACGTCCCTACCCCGATCAGGAATACTTGTAGGCACTAACAGCATGCATGTAAGGGGAGACACAGGTGTTAACCCTTTCCTAATGAATGACCTCAGCTTTAGGTAATCTGTGGGTGAGTGACCTCCTGAATCAGGTGTTCCAGGTGTTTAATAGCCCTGGTTGAATTCACTCACCCAATAGTTTTGTCTATTCACCTTTTGGACTCATCAAGCTTTCAGCACCCTCAATATCTGTTAGCAATGAGTTCCACAATTTAATTAAGCTTTGTGAAAACAATTACTTTCTCCTGGGGTTTGGGGGGTTGTTTTAGCTGCCTACCTGAAAAGTTCACAAGGTGCCTCATATTATAAAAACCAGAAGCAAAGTTGCAGAGCTGCCGCAAGCCCAGAGAAAGGCAAGAAAGCTACTGTGTAGGGAGACCCGCGGTACATTCCGGGGGGAAGGAGCTTCCTCCTGGGAAAGGAGCTACCGACAGGCACAGAATAAAAGATTTTAAAACCATAGTGCAGCACAAAGAAGATGAATAGGGAATGATCGCTTGCTTTTTCTCTTGAGATTAAGGTCAGACTAGGGAGGCTATATTATTTTACATTCACAAATGTTGGCACACAATAGCAAGCATACTGTCTTCTTTCCTAAAACTTGGCTATAGAAAAAGTGTGATTAACTAGTTAGGTTTTATAGCTCCAAGAATAATCAAGGGCTAGGCATATGCTTTATGATTAAAAAAAATGGGTGTGTAAATTATTTATCCAAAGAGAAGGTTTAGATGTGACAAGCTCGGGTTTTAAGAACCTATGCAAGAGCCAGCAGGTGGATGGGAAAGGTTTTCATTCTAAATAAAATGTTTGTACTTAAAATTCAGCATTTTCAGATTGAGAAATAAGGTGCAAATTTTTATCAGTGAGAGTAGCTAATACCCAGGATAACATTTAACTGATAATAAATCCACATAGTTAAGTAGAAACTAAATTTTTTTTTAACAGACAGACTTTGGTTCAAGTATTATTATTAAACCAGTATCAGGCACTAGAGCAGGGACACGTTATGGTCTGTGTTACAGAAGAGACCAGAGCAGACAATAATCCCTTCTGGCCTTAAAAAATACAATTGCTTGCTTTTTCTGTGAATGTATTAAAGTAACCTCAGTTCTCAACATGCACATTCACCACTGACAAATCTCCAGTGGAAAAATGTTGATAGCTGCACAGGTGTTAGAATAAAAAATGGCAAAATCTGTTTTCTAGGTGAGAACAGAAGGTGGATTATGTTGGAGATATGTTTGATAGTTACGAACACCAGATACAAGACGGTGTCAGTTAAAGACAACTTGAGCAGATGGATGGCAGAGTGTGTGCACTGTGAAGTGATGTTAATTGAACGGCCTGGGATTATGTTTAAAAATCTTAAAATGAATAATTGGAAAACAATTAAAGAAGCAACTACAATCTGTGAATTCCAGGGTTGCCAGCTGGCCCAGAAGGTGGGATTGAAGCTACATGAAACACAACATTGGGTTTTTTCCCGATTTTCACACAAGAAAGCTCAAGACAGAACGTTTTGTATATTTCTCCAGGACAATAAGTGACTGGTTTTGATGCAAAATAGCTCTTTGTTTTATAATAGCTTTCAAATTGGCAGGATCTCAAACTATTTTTATTTAGAACATCACCATTTCTGTAAGCAAACATCAGACTGCCAGAGCAGAGTTTCCTTAATGTTTCGTCAGTATAAATTGAATGAACGGGCTGCAGGGATGGGGGCTCCTGTCACCTATCTGGACCGAGCTCTGACCCAGGGCTGTGAGGATGACAGACGTGGTACCATATCTGTTATCCCTGCTGTAAACACCACCGATTTAGACGTGCGGTGGGACCAGTCTGGATTCACTGCACACATGGTGTAGAGTTGAGGCTCACTGTCCGGGTGACCAGAAGTGGTGCACACATAGTAATGCTGGCCCCAGGTTTTTAGCCAAAATAGCCCAACAGGACCATGGTTTCCCCCTCGGTGTTCTTCTCACTGAAACCAGTGTAAAGTCAAACACATTTGCACATTCTTATCTTCTTCCTCAACCTCTCTTTTCCTCCCTCAGTCAATGCTGGAAAGAAACAGTGTCTGTCACTAATAAATAAGACACAAAATATAGAAAAAGGGCCAGATGTTCAGCAGTCCTAGGACAGTAGGTTCAACTTTGCAAACTACTCACTGCATGGTGCTGTGGTAAGGACCTGCCCTCTGTGATAACGTCTGCAGTGCTCTCTTTCAATCTGTTCAGCACTAGAATCCCAGAGTATCTTGAAATTATTAGAAAGCTCAGTTGATTTGTCTCCCTTTCTGTGGCTGGGACCAGGTCCTCGATCATGCCAAGCAAAAATGTGAGGGAAACAGCACTGTGGTGTTGTGGTCCTTTTGATCACAGAGCATCCTGCAGTTTGGAAAAGACCCTGGGGTAGCCAGGAGTCACTGCAGAGGATGGAGATGCTCTGTCCCAAAAAAAGATTTATGTGACAGCCTTGGCACCCATGGAAACCTTCCTTCTGTAAAACGTTTAGAGGCACAAGGTACTGCAGCTCTGACACTATGATTAATACTATTTTACACTGAAATGCTAAACCCAGAGAGACTGAATGTAAAATGGGTAGGTCATAGTCTGGTTATTGTACAATTTCTGCATTTATTGTGAGGGAGCAGCGTTCAGAAACCATTGTGTGGGCCATGGCCCCATTTTCAAAGTTAATTCTGAAGATTCTCAAAAGACAAATTAAGCTTATTAACCTTCTTCTTTTCCTTGAACTCCTTTCCTTTTAATGTCAGTGATGTGCCGTACAGACTAAGAACAGTGTTCAGTTTCCACGTGTCTAATCTCCAAGTTAGCCTTTACCAAACATTATCACCCTGCGTTTACTCCCTGTTCTAACTCCAGGGACGGGGTTGCATGCAAGATGTCAGGATTTCCTGGCTGCACAATAGGAAACACTGG
The DNA here is from genome assembly GCF_947461875.1 of Haliaeetus albicilla. Taxonomy (NCBI): domain Eukaryota; kingdom Metazoa; phylum Chordata; class Aves; order Accipitriformes; family Accipitridae; genus Haliaeetus; species Haliaeetus albicilla. Next base: position 5,670,372 of record NC_091505.1, on the reverse strand, counting down.
TGGTACCTCGAGTATCAGTATGCGGTAGCTGTTGAGAAACGGTGACTTTTCCAGTGGCCACTGCTGTAACATCTCTGACTGCTACGCACCTCTCACAATTCATCAAGTGCAACTTCAGCATCAACTTACTTGGAAATGGCCCACATTAACCACTTCCACCAGCTCCCGCCCTCGGTGTATTCCCCAAGCAGCTCTCTACGCTGCTTCACAGCATTCCCATCCAGAGCACCTCTGCTTCAGGAGATGCACTTTGGGGAATCTTAGAGCCCTGATGCCTCTAATAGCTCCAGTAAAGAGCAGAAATAAATATAAGGAAGGGAGAGAGTAATATTCAGGTGCACTGAGCATTCAGGCAGGTAGCCAGCTGCCTGTGTAGAAATAGTGTGGGGAGGGAAGCTCAGCTCCTCATCACAGTCTCTCCCACCCAGCAAAAGGCCCAAATGCAGGTGCTCACCTTCCTCTGCCACGGCAGTGACTTGCCACGATGCCAGTAGGTGACACAAAAGAAGGGGGCTGTAGGGGTGCTGCCTCCCTCCTCCAGCAGTACAAGGCCTGTAGACCCCAGCAGGAGCAAGCACTGCACTTTACTGGGTGCTGGTTCACTCTGTAGGAATGGAGATGACAGGAAAATTTTGCTCTTGGATGGCACTGGGAGACAATTCATCTCTGTGGGTGATGTTAGCAGCTCTGCCTTACACGACATGGTTTTTAACCAGCTCCCCAGTCAGGCCATGGGGCAAGGCTGATAACAAAACATTGGGGGAAGTTTATCTGGCATTTGCTGGAGCGAAGACTGTGTTAGTGCATGGAGCTCACCCCTTGCCATGATCCCCTTATAATGGCACAATAAGGAGAAGAGCATGAAAACGTTGAAGTAAAAAAAAAAAAAAAATTATCCATATATTTTGAATTTCCACGCTACTGAAATTAATCCCCAATTGGGTTAATTTTCAGAAATGTTTCTATTTCTTATGTAGGCTTTTATTTGATCTATTTTAACAACAGTCCCAGGTGCTTTATACTGAGGTTCGTTCACCAGCAGACGTGGGATTGCTGTTCTCACACCTCCCCGGCCAGTCTCGCTCCTCCCGGCTGCTGGCCAGGGAGAATACTGCAGAAATAATTTCTTCACAGACATATCCCCATCTTTTTTTGTCTGTTTCCCAAATATATTCTTGAAAACGTGCTTACTGGACGGAGTGTTTACAGAAGAACTGGTAAAAATGCCTGATATAAGAAAGATCAACACTGCCGGTAACTTAGTGGGCTTTCAAACATGCCCCAAGCCAGGAAAACATAAGCATGTATTTAGAGAACATTCAGCAAAAAGATGATTGCAAACTTAAAGCAGAAGCTGAGGTTAAAACCATCCTCTAGCTCCAAAAGGCCTGCAAAATGGCTGCATTGAGGACGCAGGTGCTATTATCATGCTTTTAAGCTTCTCAGATGCTTAAATGATATGAATTAGAAGCGTGCTGTATTTCCTGGAATATCTTGAAGGTTCGCCAGCTCCCTAGCTCTCCTTTCTAGTAACGCCAGTGAAAGCAAAGCAAGTTAAGGCTGCTGAAAACCTGTGTTTTTCCGGAAAAAAAACACAGAGCGCAACAGAGGCCGGGACTGCCGACCATGCAGCCGTGCCCCGGCCTGCAGGGATGGCCTGTGGTGCTGTGGCTGCTCCCCAGGCCCCGGGCCGATCCCTCCTCCCTCCAGCCCTCACCCGAGTCCCACCAGGTACCTCACCGGTCCTGACCTCATCTTGCAAACTGGACTTCTCGCCTCCCTGAGACACTGCCGAGGGCGGCCGTCCCCAGAGCCGCGGGGCGGCTGGGGACGGTGGAGGGACGGGAAGGGTCTGGGTGCCGAGGAGCCACGCAGGCACCCCGGGATCCCATTGAGCGCACAGTCCAGAAATCAAACGTTTTTGCAAAGATGAAGATGTGCTGAGCGATCCAGGGGGGAAGGATTTGGGGTCTGCATCGAGCTGGGGTCCCTCTGAGGGGCTGCTCCACCGCAGGGCGCAGCTGGGCCCCTCACCGGCCTGGTGGCACCCGCCGACTCCGGGCAGGAGATTTCAGTCAGCAGGCCCTGCTAAACCTCGTCATGGTTTCTTCCCCCCTGACAATTTAAAGCTCTTACATTCGTCACTTCTTATCTGAACAGAAATGGCATTTAGTCCCAACAGGAGTTACATGCATTTACATCTATAGACTATGTCCTTAAACGTTCTTAATGCCAAAAAGGCCCATCTTTTCCTGATAACAATATTGTATCTTTGAGGTGTTTTTTCTTGTCATGTCATATTGTGATGAATCACACGGTGCCATGCCAGTCACCTTAGGGAAGCAGATATAAAACAAATGCTGCTCAAAAAAGGATGGAAGCATTTATAAAACTAAGTATTAGATGTATTCTGTTTCAGCATTGCTAATATCGGGGGGCTGTTTTCCATCCGATACAGACAGGGTGGTCTGCAGGCATGTCTCGGCACCTTAGACAAATCACCTCCGTAGAGTAACTTACAAGTTTCAGACAGATTTTTTAAGTTGAGCTTTTGAAACCCGCACTTCAAAGCCATGAGGGAAAATAGATTGTATTACATTATCAATATGTGAATCAGGCTGGAAAAGCTTCTCCTTAGGGATCTGAAAGCCATTATAGTAAATTTGTGCTTCATAATAAAAAATATGTAGTTCTAGAATAAATCAAAACCAGAAGCACTTTTCTCTTTAGTGCTGGTGAGATGAGTGAGGGTTTCAGGTGGCTGAATCCAATGGTTTGAGAGTTCAACAATAAATCACAGAGATAAGACAAAAAGCACCCTCCTATCCTCCCATTCCTAATGTGTAATCAGCTGCTTGGGAAAGTTAAATGGCGCCTTAAAAGACAAAAAATAAAACCCCACTTATCTTCTTAATCTTAAAAGTAATACAAAAAGGCAGATACCCAATCTGCCTGTTGCTTTCAAAGGAATATTTATCTTTTCTTGGGCAAATGTGAGCGGGCAGGAATTGACTGCAGGTCGTGTGTGACATAGCTTATACATCTGATTCTGCATTATTTCTGCAAGGCGTAGAGTAGCTTCAGGATGCAAGTGCAGACCCAGCAAAGGAAAATGCAGTCTTTTTTCCCCAAAGGAGACAAGACACCTGCCACTGCAGAGGGCAAAGTCTCACTGTCAACCTTGACACTTTGCATTAAAATAATGGATAAGGTGGTTGCTTTGCCGCTATGTAGATGCTAAAACTAAGTTGGGACATACTGATCTACACACAGCTGAACAAAAGTTGATTTCTGAACGTACAGTAATGCTCTTAACATTTTTTAGAGTCTCTAAGCTGTTTGGTGCTGCTGCAGTATTTCCCTTGTTCTTTCCCCCACAGTTCTGCTCTTGCTTTTCATCTCCCCTCCCTTTTGATCCTGTCTCTTCTCCTGCCTTTATCTTTTCTATTCATACTCCTCCTCTTCTTTCCACCACTATCTCAAATTATTTCTCCCACTAGATCTTCTTTCCATTGTCAGGGGGTTTCTTTCTTTCTCCAGAAATGCTTGATTCCACTAGTGCTGACAGGGCTCCCCGTTGTCTCAGGACAAGAGGAGCTGAAAGATGGAATGTTAGATTGCAGAGGAAGGCTGCCAAGAGTGAAACTCTGCTCCAGAAGAAGCAGAACGAACAACAAAAAGTCTGGGGAGGGGATAACATACAGACATGCCATGTTGGGTACTTGTCTACTCCTGGAGCGGTCTTAAAAGCGTTCTTGCTGTTAGCAATGCTTAGCCTGGGGCTTTTTGCTATCACAGCTGCAGTAACCAGAAAAAAAGGCAGGCAGGCAACTTACTGATGCTCACACCAAGAAATACAGAATACAAGTAAGAGGAAATATGACAGTGATAATGCTGCTGAGTTTTTCAAGTAATTCTTTTCTACAGACAAATGGCATAGCCTGTAAAGTGGATGGGAGACAACAGCTACAAGTAACAACCCCTGTCATGGTGGGGGGGGAGTGTTATGGTGTGACTGCTATATTCCTCTCCTTGCGACCTATGCAAAATCCCAACTTCCCAATTTCCAACAAAAATGCCAATATTTCAATATTTCTTTCTTAGATTAGGAATAAAAACTGAAGCAGTCAACATTTTCCACAGGGTTTCTGGACAATGTTAAGTTTAGAAATTCTGAAATCGTTCATTTCCTTCCAAAGCACCATTCAGCCACTGACACTCTTCAGTGCCGGAGGGCAGTGGCTTTGGGGGAACTCCTGCCTTCGTTCTCCTGCAGTCCCATGGCACTCTGCGCAGTTCAGAAAAGAGCATGTGCCACTAGAAGCCAGTGGACATAGTTTTAAAAGTTTGTGTTAAGATTTTGGTCAACTGAAGAAGAAAAAGGAATAAAGTATTCCTTTCTAAGTCCCATGTTATATCCCCCCAGCATCCAGGTGGATGCAAATAAATGCATAATCAACAAAAACCAAAATGCTTTATCTGTATGAAGCAGGTGAAATATTTCAATGCTAGCCAAATTTCCTCATTGGAAAAACAAAACAAAACAAAAATCTGGGAACGTACATTTCCCATTACATAATCATTGTGGAAGGAAATTCTTGACCACCTCTAATTCTGAATTACTTTTTAAATTGAAACACTACTGGGGCCAAAGTCCACAACCTTGAACTAAGTTCTCATATGTGGAAAGGTGAATCAAAACTCTTCCTTTCTTTCTGTTCCGATTAAAATATACACTCTTTTAAGCCTACTTTTTCTAGAAGCTGAGAAACAAGAACATCTAAAAAGAAAGCAAAACATTTCACCCACAGCTCTGACCACGAGAAAGAGAAAATCACACAACTTTGACGTTAATGTTGCTCAATGAACTACCAAAAGGTATTCAACAAGTATCATGACAAGTATGGTATAAAAACCATACAGTATGATGTAAAAATGAACAGCCCAGAAGTTTTACTCTTTTCTGGTTATTTCTGTTTAGCCAAAATCCTATGATAACGTAATAGTTCAGCATTACAGCACCTTACTTCATCACAGCCATAAAGGGCTTGTCTGTCTCACGTGTTTTACTCCAAGTTAATTGATAGCTAAATGACTCAAGCTATGTAACAGTGTTATAGAGAGCATTGTGAATAGATGCTATGCTTTGGTCCACCTAACGACATTTTGTGCAGGCTGTTTTAATTAGGACAAATAGAGAGGTTTCTGCAGCAGTCGTACTCACTTGAATGAGTTATAACAATGTACAAAACAAGCGGAGATGAGGATTATCACATTTGCCTTTGTGTAAAAAGAGAAGTAGAACAGAGGTTTGACCTCATCTGTATTTCCCAGAATTTTCTTTAAGCTTTCCATCCAAGTCACCCATCTTGAACTAGCCATCTTAACGACTCCTTTTTTTTTTTTTTTTTTTTTTTGCAGTGAGGATAGAGCAGTAGCATATTTTTCTCAGCTAAGGAACATACTAAATTTCCACCTGCTTGGCCACGATAATATTTTACCTTATGCTAATTAGCCAGTATTAGCAAACTTATTGAGAGTGAGGAGGGGAAGAGAAGGATCGACAAAGACATCTTTACTCCCACTAGGATAAAAAAGCCAAAGACTTTTCCTATTGTTTTTCTTACTGTCACTTCCAGAAATCTCAAGTCCAGCATCTGCAGAACTGAAAAATGTGCAGCAGATCAAGGAAGTGTCATATGATAACACTGGGACTGATTCTCATGTAGTCAAAAATCCCTTTACATCAAATTTAAAAAATATGTTTTCTGCACTGCAAAACCACTTTAAAGTAACCTTTGTATGAATCAGTGTCAGGACTGTGGTGCTTAATTGATTAAGATGCTGGAGGGTCTGAAAAGAAAATGGTTGTACTGTAAAAAGTGCAGCTCCTTCAAGGTGGTGAAATCTAATGAGATTTTCCACTTGTTTGTGCACAGTTGGCTCAGGGCATCTTTTGTAAAGTCCTCCTCAGCTCTGCTGAGGAGCTGGAGAAGAAAAACACTTAAAGCTGCTTCATTATTGTTTCTTGCTTTGAACGACAAGCCCAATTACTGGGTTTTTCTGAAGCTTTATATGGCCATCGGATGTGTTTTTTCTCATTTAGAGGTTCTGAACCAGCCAGTAGGATTCTGACCAAATTTACTGTGAACTGCTACAGTATCGGTGGCAATTCCTTACTCACTATATGCCTGTGTTGTGTCTAGCAGTCACATCAGGTTCCTGTCTTCCCCCAAATTTATGAAAGGCTGACTTAATCTTTTTGAAAGCAATAACCCCTCAGCAAATCCTTCCTCTCATCCCCTCGCAAACAAGGCCTTGTTTACTAAGTAAAACAGTAGCTTCATTCTTGGTTTTTCATGCCCCTGGTAAAGGGTGAAAAAACATACAAATGAGAAAGGAAATGGACTTAAAATTGAGATAAAATGGGGGGGGGGGGGGGGGGGAGTAACTGGCAGAGTGTACAAGAATAAATTGTGGCAATAATGACCAGAAGGAAAAAAATCTGTTCCCTCCAGTATTCTTCATTTAAAATTTCACTCTCCTGATTAAAACTTTGTAAATAGTAATTATTATCACAAAGATATTCATAAACAGATGTTTTAAAAAATGCAAATTAGTTCACAATTCAGAAAATATGCAGTTTATATGCTACAGGGAATTTAATCTTTGAAAGCAGAAAAATGCATCAGACCCCACTTCCAGCATAGCACAGTAAGTCAGTACTGGAAGCAATGCTTATTTTTTTCTCTACATGTTAAATATGGTAATGGAGAGAAAAACCTATTATTTACTGAAGACTGTTGCTTTTGTACTGCATTTGTATTCATAAAAAAACATAGAGTATACCTAATTCCAAGTTACTTTAATAGTTTAGCATAAAACTGAAGCATACTTATATTAAAAAAAATAAAACTAGTTTCTGTTAATATATATAAGTATCTACAAATAATTCAAAAGGTACACCTTATTTTGCTTCTCATATCTCACCCCTCCCCGGAAAGGGAACATTTGTTCAAATCAGATGCACTTCTGGTAAGTAAGAAGAGTTTTCCTGATTGTCATTTGTTTGTGTAATACAACATGAACTATTGTTTCTGTGAGGGTAATTGGGTGTGGAGTCTCTTCTATTTCATATCATGAGATACTACTAGAAATGATGAAATACTATAGATTCTAAAATGAGTATGGTCACTTAATTTTAAAGCAAAGCAATTACTGTTCTATTACCAGGTATTCTGAATCAATATCTTGTCTTGCAACTTGCACTCACATCCAGAATAAATCTATAATATTACAAGTATTCAGAGGTAAATAGCAACAGAGCAGAACAGATATTCAACAGGAGTCCTTGGATATAGTTTGTATAGGTTATAGACTCAGATTGGGCAGCAGTGAAAATATAGGTTGCTTATTGGTGTTCCAGATGTCTCAAAATATCAAACTTGCCCAGGGATATACAGAATTGATGGACCTTCTGGAAACAATAAATTATGATTCTTACCTTATTTTCAACAGCTAGAGTTAGTCCCTTTGACATCAAAGGAACTATTAAAGCATAAAGAGTGCCTTGGATTTGACCCGAGAGACACATGTGCACTTTTATATATGAGGTAAAAGTTTATTGGTAATGGTAAACCTCATAGCTGACTTTCTTACTGGTTATTATGGTCTTGATTTTTCTTCCTGACTATTCTCTATAATGCTCTGAATAAGCACCATATAGCTCTCATTTCTTGCTGACTGAAAAAAAAAATCTCCCTCTCAAAAGGAAAAATACCAGAATCACAGTGTTTTAGTAATAAGTAAAATATTTAACATGAATAATTAGTAAGTAAAAAAGTGATCACTGCTATAAGTATTAAAAACAGAAAAGTAGATTAGAGCTCTACTTTTTTCCCCAGCTGAAGAAATTTTTCATGCTATACTTGTTCTTTCAGTTGGTGCTTTCTACATTAGCATTTATAAAGTTCAAACATCTGAATTTTTTAAAATGCTTTATATTAACAAAGGATTACAGAACTCAAAGCCTCAGACTGTAATAATTACTAAATTAAGCATCCTCAGGCCCTCTGAACAGCAGGTAAATGCCATCTCCTCCATGGCAGCTGAAGCAGGGGTTACCAGGAGGCGTAGGGGTGCTTCACCCCGTTCCCAGCCCATGAGTAGCGCAGTAAAGGGTGTCTTACCGCTTGTGTTAATTACTAGATGACGTGATTGTGTAATGGCCCCAAGCAAACACGTTCCTTTACACCACTGAAGCCTGTGCAGGAGCCAGTCCACCAACAAGCTGCACCACACACCGTTCTCTAGGGGTTTATCCTATGTGTTATTTTAAGTTATATTCCAGTATTAATGAATGTAGATATACTGAACTGGGGGCAAAGTGCTAGATTTCTGGTCATACAGCACAGTGCTCTGCTTCTCAGCTTATGCTGGAATTTCTCCTCATTCTCTGTCATAACACTGAGGATTAAATAGATGATCTTGAGAGTGAATTTGTGACAGCTGGAGACGTGGAGAGCAGTCCCAGTGAGCGCAGGACTAAATCACCCTGCCAAGGCACAAAATTATAGCATCTGAGATGAATTAGTTAATACTACAGTGAATTGGGTCTGAATTTGGTTCCCCCACTCCTCCTGCAAGTAGACAGCGAATCCCAGCAAGGCAGAACTCTGGGTCTTACAAGGAACAACATCCCAGCCTAGTTTTACTGGGGAAAGTCTGTCCTGTGTGCATTCAGAGCAACACCCGCTGAGGAAGGGTGTCCAATTCCTGCTTATTTTCTTACGTGACACAGCCAAGACTGCAGAAACAGAGCTATGAGTTTTATTTATTCCTGCACAGCAACCTTTCCTATTCTGGTCAGTAATGCCTATGTAAGCACACAGAAAACAGAAAAGAAAGTGTACATATCACCAAGCATCCAGCCTGAGCCAACCCACCTTTACAAGGTGCGTGCTGATATTTCCACATCTCTTTGTATAGCCTGCCTCTGTATTAACTCAAGTAAAAGAGAAAGGTCATGGCCAGGTGGCTTGTGTCAACGCACCCAAAATAGATGGGCAACAGGTTGAAGAAGGCAGAAGCTTGCTAAGACCATATAAGATTTGCTCATACATATGTAACAACCAAGGAAGCATGCATACAGGGGAGCTCAGTTTGCCACTGGCCTATTTGGACACTATAAAAATTCTGATCAGTATTGCTTAGTTCAGGTGTTTGCTCCTCTTCTCCATTGCTAATTTAGCAGAGGCAGAGATGAAGACAAATGGCCAGATGGCCAAAATGCAGGAAGTTCTGCAGGGAATGAGGAGTTCATGACAATATATTTAAAAAAAAATAAATTAAAAATTGGCATTCTACTTTCCTGGAACTTAAATCTACCATTAAAGCTATGTAAATAATGCTGGCACACTGAAAGATAGTATGGCTTAAAAACAAAGTGAACTGGTCTGTCATACTTGAGATATGAGCTGATTATGAGCACTTTGCAATCTAGAAGTGGTCATTATCAGGGTTGCAGTAGAGAAAAAGAGATGGGGCAAAGTTCCTTGTGCTTGTCAAAGAGAGGAACCATCTCATCAGGCACCAATTTGAATAATGATAATGTACAAGTGTTAAAAGTATCTCTCAATATAAAAGGGAATTAAAGGCATTTATATGAGGTAAATGCTCTTTTCTTCTTTCCATCACTACCTAAATCCATGCTGTGACTTGGCCCGAGCCTATCTTCTCAATTTCCCTTCAGCTGGAGGAAGATCCCCTCTCGCTTTCATCCAGAAAGCAAGCACAGTCTGTATTTATTAATAATCACATTAACAGTAGTCACATATCTGAGCACACACATAGTCCAAGTTCTCCTCTAGCATCTCTCTCCATCCTTGACCGGGATTCGCCTTCCTTCTAGGCTGATTTCATCTGTCCCCAGACAACCCGCTTCTGCACATCTGTAACATGTAGAGAGCGTTTGGCTCCAGTGGGAGGAAAATTGCCTTTCCTCCTTTAAAAACCAGGCTCCTGGGACCAGGCAACAGCCTGTTCTACATATGTTGGGGATGTTTCTACCTTACGTTTAACGTTCATTGTTGCATGTTATTTACTAATGCTATGTAAAACCACATAACCGTTACCTATGAAATGAAAAAGGACATGGATGCAGCTTACGGGAATACCTCCCACATTCAGCTCTTTAGAAAGAAACTTATCATACTATATGTTAGTTTAATCCTGAAGTTTGTCACTGCAACTGCTGGGAGAGTGACTCTCTGAACGCTATTTCGACAGCACCGTTCTAGACAGCGTCTTGAAACAAGATTATAGTGTGTACCCAAGTTGTCAGTAAGTACTAAATCAGTCTGTCAGCATTTTAAACATTTGACATTGTGCTTAGGTCCATCTCTCTTTCTAGAATGCCTGATCAAGGGGAATAAAGCAATTCCCTCTCACCTGAATTCTAAGAGGGCGTTGGAAAACTGTGGGCCACTAAGAAAAAATGACATCCTCATGATGGTAGCCTCATGTTGGTGCAGGCACAGATTAACTCACCTCTTGAATATAGTAGGAAGCAAAAAATTGAGCTAAAAACTGCATTTCTAGGAAGATTCAAATGCTAGCACATGAATATTAGCAGTGCTTGTGTCCATAGGGATTTTACAGAGTGGTTTTGAAACAATCTGTGCATCAGTAAATACCACATTTTTCAATGAGCACAGGAAGTCTGCAAAGCTTTTTGTGCAAAAAGCAAGGTTAAAACTCATTAGAGCTCACATCAGGCATTTGATGGGCTTTACAAGCTGCCTTACTGTCTTAAAGTGAAAAATAACCGGTAGAAATTGGTTTATATTTTTAAACGTCCTGGATTCTCCTTCTAGCTAGGAAGTAAAATTGCCCCATGCCAGACATATATTCCCCTGATAATTCTCCTCCTATTGTTTTAAAATTATGAGTTTTGACAAGGGTTATAAAGATTGCCATTAAACTCCGCTCTTGAGAGCTGCAATGGAGTGCAGGGAAGAAAGTAAAAATAGTGAGGATCTGGGCCTTGTTTGCCTCCGCCTCAGAGGGCAGAAGAAGGTGGCAGGAATATCCAGGCCCTTTCCATCTCAAGATTAGGTTTCACATTGTGACCGTGTAGACCTGCATTGTGACTGGCCCTGGTCGTCGGGAGCAAGTCTCACAAGGAAACTCTCTGTATATGGCTTCCTTTGGCAGCGAGAAGAAATAAGGGGCCTCTCTGGACAGTATTTGCTTTGCATGGAGGAGGGAAAGGAATTTTCCCCACTGCAGTTCTCCCATCCAGTGCTGAAGAGAGCCCAGACTCCCTGGCGTTCAAGGAATGTGTATCTTCCCAAAATTTTTGCAAGGGGCACGTTTCTAGAGGGGGCAAATTTACTTGTAACAAGTTGAAATGTTTGTTGATAGGTGCTGACTTCGTGCTTTTTTAATGCTCCTTTTAAAAATAAAACAGGAGAAGAAATGAGAAAGTACATAATAAATAATAAGTAAACCTCAAGCTTCAGTTTATGAATACTGAACTAATCTAGTGCAAAAACTTCCCTTTAAAATACTAAAAAATTCAAGTGCAATGTATTTTTAAGGTCTTCGATTACTCTTTCCTATTAAGTTGAATTTACCACTTAATTTGTGTATCACGGAGGAGTAAAACAGCACTCTGGCTGGTCATGCAGACAGATGGTGCAGAAGGCACTGCTGAAACCTTCCAAAACCATGAGTGGTTTGGAGATCAAAGGAGACAAATGGGGACATTTTGGACTTCTGCAGTACCTCAAAAGAAAACCACACTGGAGGAACTTCTGCTTTTTGCAGGTATATCGGTCTGACTGGCATCCAAAATAAAGCAGAATGACTGGGATTACAGGAAAGAGGATCCAACCAAAAAGAAGAGAAATTTAGATAGGATTTTCTTGCTTGCTATTTTAAAATCTGACTCAACACTCTTGTGATCTCTTTGGTGAGAAGAGCTTTCTGTACTATGACTCCAGGCAAATTACAACCGAAAATTTAAAATAAATAGGATACAGACTGAACTCCCCGATGTTCCTTCTATATTGAAAAAAGGAGGAATATAAACATGCTTGTATATGAAGTATGCTGCCTCTATAAATGATTATACTGTAACTTGGGGAGAAAGACCCCCAAATCAAAACCAGAGACCTGCAAGGGACATTTTGTTGCAGCAAAACCCCAAAGTGGGGGGCACGGGGAGGGTTTTCTGGTTATTTTTGTTCTGGAAATCAAGGAACTCATCTATATGATGAATCATGTAAGACCACAGGGTCTCATTACCACACGATAACCCTATCCCTCATTGCTTATTATCAAATAAATAAGGGCAGTCAATCAATCCAGTGTTTATTTATGTAATTAACGCAAAACTCACAGGATTAGCAACAGATTTTGGTAGATTTTATTACCTTGGGGAAGGATTGAAGAAACAACCTCTGAACTGTCAATGACTACTGTAGTTTTGGGAGAAAACTGAGGCTTACAGAATCCTTTTGGTATTACAACCTGCTGGTTGTTTAACACACCAGGTAAAACCAGCAAAAATAAGCGTGGACCAAGATTCATTAACCGGGGGCTCCTAAACAGAGCTATCCTCCCCAGGAGCTGTGGAGCAGCGAAGTAGCACAGAGCTGGCCACATGTGAACACAGTGCCTGAGGAAGGCACAGAGCTGGTGGAAACACCCGATTTCGGGATGCTCAGGGCCAGCATGCAACAGGCACACAGAGGAAGGAGGCAATGCCAGCACTCCTACACACACATTGGGGCTTTGCCGGAGAAAAAGCATTTTTCATACTCCTCATGCTGCCTAAACTCTTCTTACCTGTCTGCGGAAAAGACTTAAACATCTGCCTGCTTTCTCCTCCCAGTCTTATTTTACTGTTCTTTCTGTTATAGAGAAGTCATAGGTTTGCTCCCACGTAAAGAAATGATTTGCAAAGGGTAAAATACTCTGAGATTAAAGTCTGTGACCTAAAATTCCCAGTATACACAGGCCCAGATTAAATTTTCCTTTTTAATTTTAAGAGCTGTCAACAAAGCTACAGAAGAATATATACAGAGAAGAAAAAGAATATATACAGAATAATGTTTTATTTTTTCTTCTATCAAACAAGTAAAACATTATTTGTAAACAAAAGTCAAAACATTAATAAAACATTTCCAGTTCCTCTTTGTAATTTCTAGTACTTTTATCTGATTTACCACATGAAAAATTCCTTGAATTTTAATTTGGAAGTTTGACTGAATTTTTTTCTATATTCAGCAGTGTCAGTACACAAACTTGTTTGTACAATTTACTTTACAGTGTACTTTGTTTAAATTCATGTAAAACTTTAAATTTGTTTCAAGGGAACTCTGGATGTGATCTAAATAATTGAGCAAGAGAATCTTGTTAAATATTTAGAAAATATATATTGGCATTTTGATATTTTACAGTACCACCCTATTAAAATTTATGGTAAGGAAGATTCTATTAAGCTTCTGAAACACTAAGCAGTAAATAATCCCTGGAGAGAAGAGGGGAGGGAATTTAAGTGTCTCCTTGTAGCTAGGCTGTTTCCAGAGTTTTCCAGTAAGCAACACTACAACTCAATATGCCTTCAAAACACTTGACACTGTGGCTGGATGCAGTGAAAATCATTTTATCTAAAAACTTAACCCATCTACCCAGACCTTCTTGGGTCTGCAAATACAAAGAATTCCACATACATACAGCGGCAACTGTTATTCCACCTAAACGTTTCCATCTCTTTCCTTCTAGACTTGAGTGGGAATGAAGAGCTGTAAGACTTGGATTCATCGTGTACAACTTCAGGCATTGCTTCACCTGAAGTAAGTTCTGTACTGCAGGGGGGGCGGGGAGGAAGGCAGGATAGCTGAAAAATTAGGGACCGATTCATGAAAAAGAAGGCTTAGTCCCATGTCACAGGAGTGATGGCAAAGAAAGAGGAAATCTCTATAGAAACTCATGGTGGGGAACAGATCTCATATTTACCCAACAGAGAGCAGCCACTGATAACTTAAATGGCTTTGCCTCGCATCATTAATTTTTTTGCGAAAGAATGAAGAAGCCAAACAAGACTTTTTCAGCATGTCAAGCTAAGCTCTTCTGAGTTTGACTCCAAAAACATGGGCAAATAATCAGCAGACTCTTTGATTCAGAATGATTTGCTCCAAGGAATCTATCATGGTAACACCACAAAACACTGCAGAACTACTGGTGCATGCAAACATCACATACATATATATATATGTATGTATATGCATACACATACTGAGCAAAGTGATGTATTCTGCTACAGGCACTCTAAGTCCTTTTAATAGCTTGAAAGATATGCAACTGAGAATAGAATTTAAGCCCCTTTTACTGATTATTCATAATAAAATAACATGAGCATAGGAAGAGAGTAGCATATTGTACCACATTCCAGGAAAGTAACTGTTTCATGAACCATGATTACTGTTGCTGGTCAGAAGACAGGAAAAAAAGAAAAACATGGGGCGCTGCTAGTCTCCGCAGATTAACTGTGCAAGCACAGCAGACACTTGTCCTGAGTTTTCTGGATTGATTTTAGACACACAGAATCTGTCAGACATCTAATGCAAAACTACCCAATGTGGGAGCAAGGTGAATGATTGCTGCAAGTATAACTCTACCATCAAAAGCAGTCAAGTGGGTGAGGCTCTCAATACAGCCTTGGAATTCTGAAACAATTTTTTTTTTTAAAGTTTACATTCATGTGGTTTCCTTGACAATTTTCTGTTTGGCTAGCAACAGCACTGCTTCATTTTCTTAATTAATTCTGTGATTCATTTGCCAAAAGATGTTGCAGCCAGAGATGCTACATCAAGATGGCAAGAATCTCAAGATGCCTGAAAATGTGTTTGCAACACTGACAAGTGAGATCAAACAATAGGTTGTGTCAAGCAGTATTAAACAGGTTTGGGAGGGCCACTCCTTGACTTTCAGTTTCTGATATGTTGTCTCACATTGCTCAGTTTTTTCCTTATTTGCACTCTGCTGTCATTGGAATGCTATGAAAAGTGTCTGTCTTTGTGACTATAGCTATTTTATTTCATTATTTCCCATTCTGCAGCTATTTGAGGCAAGCTGCTGGGACTACAATTCCTATATAGCATCCAGCTAAATTCCAGATGTCATGGGGTCATTTATATTTTTATATAATAGGGTCAATTCAATGACAGAGTGAGAAGGGATGATTCAGATTCACCAACTTTTACCGACCAGGATGCACATTTCATATCTGTATTTGGTGAATCTTGACTTCTAGCTCACCCTTGACCTTGCCTGAATTACGCTGTTATAAATTAACTACAAAATTAGTAAATAAAATCTAGTAACAATTTTTAAGAATTTAAGAATTGACAGTCATTATCCATAAGCCACATGACAGTGTTTATGTTCCCAAATTAGTGACTGTGCAAGCACTTCCAACACACCAGTGATACTCATCTCACAGTGATACCTCTGTGCGCCCAGGAGCAGAGGTCTGTGATTTTAGGAGCTGCAGAATCAGGGGAGTTTACAGTTCCTTTCATGAAGAGCTTAAAACTAAATATGAAGACAAACCTCAAATAGAAAGTGCTCACAATGAACGTGGGTTGCTTGGATAGTTTTGTGTAAATGTATTAGGGTGTTAGGCTGCTTAAATATACTCATATAGACGCTTCACCGGGAAGAATAATGCTCTTGCAGATGTTGCCACAAGAATGTTGCACATTCACATAAACTTGAAATTAATTTTCTGGAAACATTAATCAATTAAAACCCAATCACAAAAGTGTTACAGGAATATAGAAACAGAAATGCTGGAACATTAGTGACTTTTTTTTTTTTTTAACACTTCTAGCACATATTCTGAATGGGTTTTTTGCTGTATTTTCTCACCTATAAGAAAGAGCAAATATCTAAAAGACTTGGGGATCTGTTCGGTTGCATTGGAATGACACGGAATCCCTTTCAATAATTTGTGAGTAATTTCGCAGGAGTTGAGCAGTATGATTTCGAAGCCACCACGAAGCAGTCAGCACAGCAGGGTTACATACTCTGGGCTTTCATTTCCAGTTCTGAATCCAGCAGGTCGGTGTACTCCCTTCAAGTGCTATTGTTATAGATGTGTATATATATACACACACACATACACATGTGTACACACGTATATTTATATATACACAAACAAAATACTTCTACACTTAATCCAATATACTTTATTTATTTATTCTTATATCTGTAGTAAAAAGTTAAATGTGAAATCTTGTAGGGTGTTTAATGCTTTTTGTTGAACGCATGAAAATACTGTTACTCTTCTGATACTATTTTTGCAATATGTTTCTCAATAAGCACATGAAAAATAATAGAAAGAAAAACTTACATAGAACTTTTCAGTTCTCATCAAATTTGGCTAGATTTAAGTATAATCCTCAGTACTCTGTCTGTTTTCTGAACTGCCTTATAAATCAGCCATAACATTTTTGAGGGAACATGTGCTTTAGAATATTTAATTTTTCTTCTAACTCAAAATACAGAAGTAGATTACAGCTGCATGTTAGGAAGCAATCATAATTTCCCCCAAAATTACCTTTTTATTGAATTTTGTTCTTGCTGTTTTTCTTGAGAGCTTTTTATGTTAAGATTTTACCAGCTGAAAACATAGATTTTGATAATATTTGCAGCTGGCCATCACTTCAGCTCAGACCCTGGCTGAGCTGAATTCAAACGTTAGCAACAAGCCACTTCAATGTAATTTTGGCACCCCTAACTTAATATTACCTCTAAAGTATTATAATTCTCCACAAGTGCCTAGTGGGTGGCAGGAAATTTATGTTCATTAATGTTCTGTCTGATGCACTCATAATGCTGCTCTTAGAAACATGCAAGAGATGGAAGTAACTAAATATCAAGTAAAGTAAAGGGAAAAGAAGTCACACTACCTAACCAAAAACACATATCTAATTTTTTTAATTATTTCAAGATATCATTTCTCTGAAAAGTTATAGACTACATTCATTCTTCCACTAATGTAATCATTAGATGTCTTCAACTTAAATTTTAGACTTTCACCAGAATGCTTAAAAATGTTTTTATAGGACCTTTGGAAAAAAAAAAAAGAAATTAAAAAAATCGGGTTGTGTCGTATTTTGCTACAGAGGAAAAAAACCCTCTTTAATCACATCTTTACTTAAAAGTCCTCACACCTGCAGCCCAGGCTCAAGAAGGTTGTGCTTCCTCTTTAAACCTGGTGTTTCCCTGAGAGCAAGAGAGCAAGCTGTGCCACCCAGCCGCGCTGTCCGAGCCACCCTCGTGGGCTCATTTCATGGTTATCAAAGCCCACATGAAGACACGTGAGGTCTAGGACCCAGCCCAGTTTCAACACCCACAAAAGTCTTCTTGGAGAGAAGAAACTGAGCAAACTGTCAGAGACACACCAAGATATCATTCAGAAACCTTTTTTGTTAGCAAATGAGCCTTTCTCCACCTCCAGAGCTTTCAGTTTTGTCTCCGTAAAGTTCTCTACACCCCTCACAATGAGGTTTTAGCTTCAACCGCCCAGATGAAATCTCTTCCTCCAGCTTCTACAGCAAAAGCCGTTTCCCCCGCGCAGCTCCTGGAGGGTCCTGTGCCCCCTCACGCTCCTGCAAAACGTACCCGAGGTTGAGGGCTGCTCCCTGAGCCGAGAAAATACTCGCAGGTGTTTTTTTCCCAGCACAGCTTGGCTAGACCAAAAAGGCAGATTTTTTAAAGCAAAATTCTCATCTGTCCCCTTAGTTATACCGATTCTATAGATAAAGTATATGTCTGGGTATTTATTGCACAGAGAAAGAAGCCTCTAAAATTTGTGCCCAGGGTAGTAGCTCTGGGCATCTACCATTATACATACAACATTAGAGCATGCTTCCGGATATATAGACATTCCTCTAAAAATATGATTCACATTGAGCAAAAAAACCCCTTTGTACTCCCGGGTATTTGGGAAAGCATCCTTGGCTGTCCCGTCATCCCCCTGCACCACAGCTCCCCTTCCCAACTCGCTCCCATACAGTCCTGAGCTACAGTGTTATGTGTCAAACTTTGATAGCCCAAATATCAAAATGGATAATAGCCGGGGGGGGAGACAACAAAAAAAACTCCACACAACATATTAAGAAACTGCAAAAAATGCAAGATGCAACCTCATCTTTAATCATAACCGAGTCCCTGTGCATGCACTAGTCTGAGTGATATTCCCAAACTACTGCTCCATTAATTCATGCTAGCCTACCTGATTTACCATTAAATATTACAGTGCATAGTGTTAGACCACACTGCCGCATTACTAAAAATGGGCTTCTTTTACATTCATGACAATTCCTGTCATAACTGAAGAGTAGTTCAATGTTGCTGTTTGGCTGTTTGAAGTACAACGGCTGTGGCTATTTACACTGTTAATGAGACTGGGATCCTACCTCAGCTTTGCCTCTAATAAAAGTTTCAAAAAGCAAGTCATTCTTGCAGATTTATTCAATGGCTTCTAATTAGCTAACCCAGTGCAATTAATCTTAGAATTAGAAACTAGTTGAGTGTTCATTCCTGTTTAATCAGATTATTAATAATACAAGCGGTCTTTTAATTATTCTTCCAGTGTACTCCTCCCTTTATACAAACATGTTTTGACTTTCAAAACACACTAATAAGGACCAAGTTATTTTCCCCAAAAATAAATTTTAAGTAACCCTGTAAATTGCCTGCTCTGGCTAGTAAAATTTCTCAAATTTAATCAGGCTGGATGCTCTTAAAATAATCTAGATCTCCTGCAGACTCCTTCAGATCCTCAGCAGATTTTCTTTGTGAAAATTAAGTTCTGGTGTGCAATGCAGTTACTTAATAGTATGTTTGAAAACACTCAGGCTTTCCATCCTAATGCCTTGATGCTTTAAGGGAAAACACAGAACACGGCAAAGATATCCATCAGCTGAATAACCTGCACTGAATTAAGAACAAAATTCAATTAGAATAATCACATGCCCTTCTGTGGAAATTAACCACCGCAAAAAATACATAGCAAGAGAAGTCATCTTTGGCCTGAACGAGGGCTTCACTGAGGACCTGACTCCAGTCTGGATGAAGCCTCCTTCACTTTTGGTATTATGGTCATTTGTGCTAACAACTGACAAATATTTGTAAGAAAGTGAACATAAACCTGCACAGAACCGAATTAGTTACTTCTGCCGAAAACATGGAGACTACATACACCCTGTTGCCTCTTCAACCAAATGCGGCAAGTTATTAATGGCCATAAGAAACAGAATTTATTGTATGCAACTTGCCTCCAAAGCTCTCAGCACAAAGATTTTCTCCTCTGTACTGTTTAAATATAGATGAGTGATTTTTCAAAAATGGTAGAATTATTCAGTTCTTTGTTATTGATAAAATACTCACAAAGGTCGCAGATGCAGCACTTTATAGATGATAAATATTCCCAACAGGAAAACCCACTGACAAAAAGCTACTCTAACCTTTTATCCATTGCAAAATGACTTCCCAGGCAGTAACAGCCCCATTTTGTTTGGCTGGTTTTTTGTTTGTTCTCCCATGAACTTCAAGGATGTCTTTTATTAGTCATTCCAGGGGAAAAAAAAGAAAAAAAACCCACCTCAGCAACATAGCTAGTAAAATTCAGCAAGAGATTTCAGATAATTCTTGAAGCAGAAAAGAAAACAAAGCACTATTCACGGAGAGAATCAGTGAATCAGGATGTCCTTCACAAGATTATTGCTTCATTAATTTACCACCAATGTTCTTAGATTCTTTGCTGTGTAGTCAAGATGTGTACCTATTCAAACTATTTCTCTGTATTCACGTTTGTACATTTAACACACATTCACATGCCTGCACCCCAACAATACATATGCAGCTACATATTATTTGCACAGAAAGAAAGGGAAGAATGCAATATTAAAACAAAATCTTAGTATTTTTAAGCCAAACTCAGAGCTTTTAAGGCTCTCAAAGCAGATTTTCAATGGCTTGAATTTGACAGTGGGTGAAGGCATTACAGATGAGTGCTGACAGTGCTGGTTTGTTATACCATACCATCAGGTGTGCTATACGCATGCTATAATTTGTAATAAAAACTTGGAAGTACTCAGGAGCGCTTTAAAATGTTAATGATGCCATCTTTTGTATCAAACACCATTAGTAACATTAAATCCAACCGCACATGCTCTAAGAAAAGGAAAACATTGTTAGTACTAGTCAATAAACATAAAATTATGTAAATTAGTATTCCCATGGATAACAAGACTGCAGCATTACTGTCCGGCATTTCAGGACGCTCCATTATGAAACCTGGAAGTATGTCATTAATAAAGACCTAATCCAAAGCCCAGGAAGGGTTATTGCTGTAGAAGAATAGAAGTCCAGATGACTTCACTCGGTGACCTTACATTGTCCAGCGCTGGAGACAGGGTTCACAGCACACACTCCTAGGCAAGGAAAATTGATTTGGGAGGAACGGTTCTCCATCAGCTTGCAGTTTCATTGTCCTTTTTCTATCAACATGACAATCAATGGTCAAGTGCTTGCCAATTAGTATCAGCAGGAGTCAATGGACACACCTAGGTTTTCCCGAGAAAGTTTAACCCTGATGCTTTGCCTGAGCATTGGGCAAAGCCCAAAGACTTCCCCCCCCGCACCAGGATAGCACATGGGTGTAATCCAGTTTCCAGCTCGCTCTGGCACCGAATGAGAGTTCAGCTCTGGTTTCCCTCTTGGCTTCCTGCACAGCGTGGCAGGTGGTGTGGTTTTCATACGATTTGGGCCCTAAGAGACTACAGCATCACAGCTTATAAACACCAAGGTGAAGAGGAGGCAGCGATTTCCCCAGAGGCATTACAGCCTGAGACAGGGCTGCTTTGAATGCAGTGATTTTTGCTTACTACATTACAGTGGAAACATCTTTAATACATATCCTTTGGGTCCTATATTCCTGTAACAGCTTTATCTCTTTAACAGAATTAAGTGCTCAGTCTTACTAAGCAATCACATACAAATTAAAAAGACCTAATAATCATTATTTTTGACTGACTGGCAAGGGTTATATGGCTGATTTATTCATTATTAGTTATAGCTTACATAGGTCTTCACTATAAATACCGGTTCCACAGTCATTTGTGATATAAATACATTATTTAAATGGACTCAGAATCTCGTACCAAACCCTTTACTCACACACGTCAATCACTTGCATTCCTTTGCTGACTGTAACTGGCCCATGTACTTGAGTGAAGGCTACATACATGAATAAGAGAATACAGATCCAGACTGCTTTCCTTTTTCATGTTTTATTTATGCAGACTTGTGGTTATTTGATGTTAAAAGTATTGTTGACACATTTCTTTATAGCTATTCTATTTAGAATTTATTTGTATAAAGGAGAATGTTGTTATAGCATCCTCTTATTCCAGGAAGAGCTTCTGGAGTATTGGGATTGCTGTCACTGAAAGCAACGGATTATTTGTGTTCGCCATGTGTGAATTCCCTCCCCATCAGTGTGCAGGTTCACTTAGAAAACATTTGTGGATTCTTCAAGCTTCACTTTTAATTCTCCACTTGAAAAGCAGCAATGCAAAGCAGCCACAAAAAAAACCTGGGAAAAAACTGTTAAAATTGAACCTTAGAGAAATCTGAGCCCACAGAGAGCACTCCAGACCCACTGGATTGAGGAACATAAATAAGCAAAGCAGCTGGCTATGGCAGAAAGGTTCCCTTAATCTCTCATCTGAGTTCATCCCAGGCAGCTAAAATGAGATCTTCTAGTGAGACTGTGGGGTAATATATATTAGCATAACCCTATAAACGTTGAGAGTCCTGTCAGGAGCCCCTAAATATCAGGATACAGCTACAATGCATTTGTTAAGGAGAAAAAGGTTTGGACACAGTTTGGGAAGGAGCTGCTGGAGAGTGCCCCAGTCCCAAAATGCCTGCCTGGGGGCGAGTCAGAGCTGTGCATGGCGTGACTCGCACCACTAACAAAAGCTCGCAGGGGGATCAGCCCAGATTGATTCTGCCATCTACCCGTGCCGTGCCCTGCGCTAAGGTCAGAAATACAGCAGCTCTGGGCAGATTTCTACCAGGCGCTTCCACGCCACTGTAAACTTGATGTGCTCCAGCTCTCTTGCTGCACTATGCATCTGCTGCCTTGAGATTATCTGAGGCTGCAAATCCCCTCTCCCTATCTGCAAAATCATCTAGCGATAAAATGGTCAAACATCAGCACACAGAGGATCCTAGAAATCCAAAGCTATTGTGGAATAAGTTTACTTGATATACATATGACAGCATCCTGCCTTACCCAATGGTCTGAGAGGAAAAGTACTGCAACAACGCAGGAACGATACCACTTTATACCCGATAACTGTATTCCTTATGATGGAAAAGAACACATTTTCATTGGAGCCTGAAAACTGGGCAAGATTCAGCCCAGAGCTACACTTCCAATTGCAGTGCAGAGAACGGGGGGAGGATCGTGGCAGCAGTGGGGACAGAGCATCGGGGTCTGCGTGCGCACCACTGCTTCGGAGGGAGCGAAGGCAGCGAAATGTGAATATAGAATGCCTCCAGGACAGCTGAGAGCGATGCTGATACAGCTCCTTTTCAAGACGATTTTCTTGTCAGATCTGTTGAGGAATAGATCAGTATTTAGTGTTCTCCTCACCTGCAGAGTCCCTGCGGCAGCCGGTGCCTGCCCAGCTCCTCCAGGCGCTGGCAGAAAGGCGGAGGGGAGCAAGGCTGTGAGGAGCCGCCAAATCAAAGTTGCTCCAAGTTTGCCGATAGTTTCAATAATAGATTATAGCCACAGGTAAAGCATGGCAGTTGTTCAATAAAACTGAAGGAGTTTGCACAGCTCCACTTTTACCTAATTCACTTTTTCCACGTAACGAGGTTTCCAGCCTCACGATGCTAGACGATGCTATCTCCGTACCCCTCGGAACAGCTGTCTGCACCCATCACTGAAGTAATGAAAAGAGAAGCTACCACTTTTTTCAAAGCATCGAGATTAGGAAACCTGCAGACAGATTTCTGTAAGCTAAAGGCGCTTGAACTGGAAAGATGAAGAGGGAGGAGGATGCGCTCGTTCTGCTCTGCAAATTATTTGGAGGCTCATCGTTAGCGCTACCTGCAAAAGATGACCCTACTGCCAACAGCAACCAGTCTGTATGCAAATACTCTCTTGTCCTCCCATCACAACTAAGGAGCCAAACATTTGGAGCCCTTAGCCAGGGAAGCAGTCATAATAGGCACAATTATAACAAGTTATATTATAATTGGAAGCTATGGTACAATAGACTTAGCTGAGGGAATGGTGCTTTTGAAAATGGCCAAAGAAAAGAAATACATCTATCTCCGTATACTTTATTGAAGTCTGATTCAAAGTGCAATATTGGTGATTTAACGTAAATGTAACACATTTTTATAATCCTTATCAAATGTTCAGTCACTAGATCAGCATAAAGCACAGCTTATTAAAATGGATAACAGGGGATTATGTGATTCACATTGTCAAGAAAAAAAAAAGTATTCAAAATACAGAGATTCTTTAATCTGTTGCTCAGAAGGCACTGCACACATTGCCGATGGAACAATGTGTGTGCATCCAACTTTTAATCACACAGGTCCTGACAAAGAGAATAGTAAAATGATTGTTCCTAGCACACAGGATAAGCTTTTAACAATATAATCCTGATTGCATGTCAAACTTTGATGATTTTGGTTTGGTGACTGACATCAGCATTTAACTACACTTTGCAAGTTATAATAACAAGGCTGAGATTTCAGAGAGTCTAAACACTCATTCTAAAGTTTTACATACCTATTTTGTGCATTTCTAGTGTTTTCTAATGAAGAGTTTTATGTGCTGATCTGAGATTTAGCATGCAAATCAAGCATAAAGCTTGAGCACTCACAAGTGAAGACCATTTCAAATTTTTCAGCAAAACCAGATCCCAAATAAAGATCTCTGACAAAAGCAGCAGAATATTAACCAAGACCTAAACTAGGCTTTCAACGAAATATTTTCTGATCACAGTTAATAATATCGACTCAATCTTGTGAAAGACAGTATTATACCCTTAAAAACAGTAGTCAGAGGTTACATTTCTTCAGCTGTGCTATCTGTAAAAATAGAGGCAAAATGAGTTGCTTCATTAGGGAGCATTCTTATCAGCATGAAAATTACAGCGTTGTGGCAGACACACCTACCACCACTGCCACGTGTTCAGTACGGGAGGTGAACGTGCTGTCATCATCACAACGATCTCAGGGGGAATTGTGCACAGTAAATGCCTTTTCACTTTAAATTTAAAAAAAAATACATTTAGGAAAAAGCTAAAGGAGGGGGGTTCTCATCTTGGAAGATGTTGAAGAACCTGTAGCTCCAGGCTTCTCATCTGATGAGCTAGAGATGAAGTCTTGAGACAGTCACATGTATATACAGGATTAAAAACTGCACTTCAAAGAATCTCATAAAAAGTTGTCCAGATTCTCACATTAGACTTTCACAGGCTTTGTTCAGTAAAAGTTCTCTTTTTAAATTTTGCCACAGATTGATTCAGGCTATGAATTGCCAGTCACTTGTTAAATGTCAAGAATGAGGAGGTACCAAAAAACTCAGAAAGTTTATTTCTTTCTGCAAAAGAAATCACAGCTTAAAACTCCTTACCATTTGTAACTTAGGTGACTATTACATCCTAATCATGTATCAATGATAGAAACACTTTCACAAATCTCATCTAATGAGTAAAATAAAAGTAACTTTACTGTTGTGGTGAGTTAAAGTGTTCTGTATGAATGCGCTGATCTATAGCCAAAAAGCTTAGTAACACAAGTATGTAGGTGAACCATCTTTACAATACATCTATACACTTAACTTCAGAGAAGACAAAGTTGGAAGACATTATGACTCTCAGTTTTCTCCCAAAACCCATTATGTAAACTCTTGAGGATGATGAACCACTACGTACAATAACAACAAGCCTGAAGAAGTCAACAGAAATGTAGATACGTGAATATTTCTAAAGGTTTGTGCCTACAATGCACAAACGTTTCCACAGGGAATGCTGGTGTCTTGCAGCTGAGCCATTCTTTGTTTTAAGACAAGGGTGTTTTTTTAAAGTCTTGCATCCGGGAACCTTCCTGGTGTCTCACTGCAACCATTAATTATTGCATGGCACAACAGAACTGCAGGTCAGAACTTAAATCCAACTATTTGATGCAATTACTGACAGGACCAGAGGACCCTGTAATACAGGTGAGGTAGAATAAGAAAACTGCATTTTCAGACTCAGACAGGAGACAGAAGTGTGATGACTAAATAGCTACAACATAGGCGAGTACTACATATGTGAGATATGAAGATTTGATGATGCACCCATCAGATATTGGGCAGCTTCCCTGGAACTTGAATTATTTTCTCCACAGGAAAATATGGACTTGGTTTCTTATTTATCTCCATATACTGATTTATTTCTGTATACATAAACCCACAGGCACAGACACATTCTGAGTGGCATTAGGAGAATCTGATTTATTTTGGCTGTATTTTGACTGCTAACAGTTTCTACAATCTAAAAATAATGAACATTGGCTCATGTGAAAGAATTAAATGGATAAGACAACAAATTTGGACCTTGATCAGAGGAGTGGTTCAGGTTCTTTCAGTACAGCGATGAGTTCTGGTCTGACTTTAAAGCATCTTTGAACAGAAGTTTGTATATTCCAAATGATACTGGGGGTGGGTGGGGAGGGGGGTTACCAAAATTAAAAGTGAGGACAGAAAGAAGCTGAGGACACCGCAGTAAAGAAAATGTAAGAACCTAGGGACATTTATGCATAAGGGGATTATTGTTCCTTGTACATGCCAGTGCTTTCACATTGGTTCTGAAAATGAGCTGATGTCTTCAGCAGTTATATTTGCACTTAAATACGCTTTAATCACTCGGGATCCGTCTTGTGACTGGGAGCAAATTAGAAGAGAGTGCTTTCAATTTACATCATTCAGACAGGAATTAAAAAATAAATACTGTAATAATGAGTCCAAACAAAATTATACCTTCTTTAAAATGAGGTCATAGCAACATGTTATCATTAGATGGATTCAATTTTGTATTAAATCCAGAAAAACGCAGCACAAGAAATGAATCTTTCTTAAGAGCCATTGACGTTGATGGAAGTGCATACGTTGTTATCAGAACCCTCACAGCAGTGCTCTGCCCAAGTCCAAGGGCAGAACAAAACATGAGCAAGTCATTAGTAAAACGAGCTGCTCTGATGAAACGTCACCTGCCCCCAGAAGTTGATGTACACTCATAAGGAATCTGTATTTTCAGCTAGAAAGTTCCACCAGAACTAGAAATACCTGGAATGAAGGTGACTGGCGGGGCTGACTTTTTTGACCAAACAAGACATCTGTGTCTTGATGTCCTGATGTACTTTTGACCTTTCAGTATCAGAGGACTGATGTAACATGTCCAAATATAAATGCAAGTCTTATTCATAGGCTTTTTAGGCATGCTGTTTCATACTTTTTCTTTAGCATTAAAGCTAATTAAGTTCATTTTAGCTCTTTCCTCTAGCAAGAGGAAAATACACTACCATGACTCAAATCACTGCAGGTTGGAGAACCAACTGTTTCACCAAGTGAAACAACTACTTCTCATGGTCTCTACAGTAATTCACCGCCCATGTTTTAGGATCATATGACCTTTCTGTACACTGCTCAGCAGAAGTTACTAGTTTCAATTTTGCCTGTTTCTTGCATGAAGACAGCCAATATGAGGATTGCTGAGCCAGCCAAGCCTGTCATCAGTTACATCAATGTTACCTGTTAGTTAATCTTCAAAGAGTTAATTCTTCAGGTGAAACGTTAAACAATATTTTTACTTACACTGACAAAATAAATTATCATAGGGCTATTTTATTCTTAAATATTGATTTTAAAAAGGGAATGCATGAGTTCCTTGATAAACAGACTAGAACATCAATCATGCAATTTACTGTGACATTGAGTGAGGTACAATGAAAAAAAAGGGAATTTCTGAAGGTGGTAACTTGTTGATTAAGGCCAACAGTACATCACAGTATATGTGCAAAGCATTGGGCAACCTACCTCAAATCACTGCTGTTTTCATTGTGAACCAAAAGCAATGGTCAGTGACCAAAGCAGTGTATGAGGTCATGAGCTGGATTATGTTAGCAAACCAATGTTATTATTTAGTGTTAACAAAAGCCATGGTGGGAATTTTAAACCATTGCTGGTTTAAGTGGAAAACACATGTTATGGTAAAGCTAAAAAAACTCAAATATTTCAAAAGAGGTTTCAATAATGATTTTGAGCAAAAGTGAAGATCCAAAATAAAGCAACACAAATCTAGAGTTTCCAACAACTGACATTCTTTTGAAGAAACAGCAGACACTTCTTAGACTAGGTCCTCTGTAACCTTGCCATAATTTCAGTTTTTTATGTTTTATTCATTTCAAGAGGCAGTATTAGCCACATAATTATTGTTGTAATTCATTCCTTATGTTGCTATGGATTAAACAGTAACTTATCTGTAGTAATTATGCAATAGGCTGTAACTAACTGAAATATGAATACTGCCAGTTTGTCCCACTGTGTTTCAGATCTGCTACATAATTGTTAATGTTCACAACAGTGCAGTAATTGAATTACAGAACATTAGCCACATGATTATTATGATCATAAACTGCTATCAAATGGAAGACTCTGAAATAAGACTCCAAACTCTGAAGTTATGAAGTTCATACTGAATTATACCTATCCCACTCTTTAGACTGACTCGTTTAATCACTGTCGCAGTCCTAACTTCTTTCACCTGTAAAACTTCAACACACACAACCAGTCTTATCTTCTATTGGAATTGTTCCATAGTTCCAAGCTTTCAGGCTGATTTTGATGCAACCCACATAAACCCAGGTTGCTAAATTGGCCAAGTTTCCAACCCTGCAAAATCTTAAGATGTTTATTTGAATGAGGCTACCTTCTCAAGAAATATTGAGCAGATGCCTGTAGGGTTTTCAAACTAGTGTCTTCCTCGCAGATCTGGTGGGATTCATCCAATCCAATGTCAGCTGTCTGTAGGTTGGATGCCCAGTCTAAACCAGACATACCATTTCCATCATGAAGAGAACAAGGCGTTTTCAGGAAGAATTCATCACAAAAGAAGGTGTTTGAGATCCTGCGTGTGGATCCTCTTTGGAAATGTTTCTGTTGAGGAGCTTTGATTAAATCCCCATCTTTCTGACCACTTGGGGTGTGCAAAAGTCTCATCACCATTTTTGTCCCATAGTATCAGTGAACAGAGGTAATTATTTTCTAGTTTCTTACATTTTCTGCAATTCAAATAGAAGGTCACCAAATCCAAAGAGACTGTCAACTTTGAGGGCATCATAGTTTCATCCCAAATGCTCATTTTATGTCTCTATTTCTAATTGGGAAGATTCTATCACTGAGTTTTACATCTCAAATGTGATACTCCTCTCATTAGTCATTTGTTGCATGGGGTTTTTTTCGGAAAGATGGCCTAAATGCCATGCATCAGAAGAACATGACTGAGAACATAATTGAGATTGAGATAATTAGTGTCTAAAAGACTTTTACGGTGATTTATCTGGAATCCTTACACTACCAGAAAGACATGCAATCTAGTTCTGCACATGCAAAGGCCAAGGTGTATCAGTCTGGAAACAGCAAATGTGAACTCTTCACCCGCTGGGGCTTTCTACATCTGGCAGCTCCAAGTTGTTCTTCCACCACAACACAGCTTTCATGAGCTCCTTTAATGTGTGAAGCTGCAGATCATTTGTGGTGAATAAAGCCCTAACGGATTACTCGTTGTTAATTAAATAACCTGATTCTGTCCACTGAATCTAATGCATTAAAGTATTTAATGTTTGTTTGGTAAACTGCTTTGCTAAATGCTCCTTTGACTTTTATTGGTAATAAACATTAAGCATTTATGGCCTGTGAAAGCAGTTTCACATCTAGCTTATGCTGTTACTATTTACAGTTTGTTAATGAAATACCATTAACTTGCTCCAAACTGTGAGTTGTTTTTGTTCTACTCCTTAACTTTTATTATATAGTGTATAGAATAAGTCAATGAAAAATCTCATGAGCTATAAGCAACGGTGGTATTTGTTACAAAAAAACCAAACCCTTACATTGTCAAATCAAAACCTTTTCAACTACATAAAGCTCCAACGAGTATTTTTTCTTTTATTCCTGCTTTTGCTATGTGCACACGTACATTTATTTGCACCTGCCCATTCCCAGTCTACGTTCCCCGTGAAGGAGGGACGCCACGTCCATGAGTTCCTGCAAAAAAGGCATTTGAGATGTGTATGTGGAAAGCCTGGCTCAGCCTGAATTGAAACCTTTTCTACGCATGATAGTCACTTCACACAGCTACAGCTGATATCAGTAGCTGAAATGTGCATGCTTAAAAACAAGAACAGTTTGGGGTCTTTTTTTCCCACAGAAAAATATGCATGTACTCCTTTTTCTGTATACTAACACAATACAACTCTTGAGTGCTCTTGAAATTTAAGAGCAACTGCCTGTGCATGCAAGTGATTTGTGTTGCTACACAAAACAAGCAATGTATTTTGTCTGTCAGGGGTATAAAATACAGGATTCTGCCAATTTAGCAGTCTCCTGTCTATCCTGTGCAGCAGCAAACAGCTTAAGCGAGCCTGACTCCCTGTAAGGAAGAGGCAATGCGCTGTATTTAGGGGGGAAGAAAAACAAGCAAAAATTGTGCTCTTTGAGAGAGTTCCTTCGCTTTTGCATTTGTTTGCAGGTAGTTTTCTTTGAATGTTAGACATGTATCACAAACATACTTACGGAATACAATGTATAACCATCCCTTCCATTTATCTGCTTGGTCAGTATTCACAGGGAGGAAGATACTGCTTGACACTTGTATATTCACTTTGTAATGTGGACTTGAAAAGTAAAAAGAGATAGGATGGCTTGGTCCTTTGATACCTTTGATTCCTGTAATGAAGCCATTATTGTGACAGCACTGCTTTGTCTAATGGAAAGAGTTGGAGTGATTCATTATTCTCCTTAGGAGGTGTCTAATTTTGATACAAAAATTCATGAAATAAGTGAGATGGCAGCAATTGCAGCTGTTGTGTGCTTAAGAATGACAACACATGTATCAAGCAATGAATAATAGACAGTTTTGGAAGAGGTGACATCTAAGATAGGCCCCAGTTACAGATTTAGCTATGGATAAGGGCAGCACCTGGCTAACAGGGTACCTGTGAGGTGCCAGACAGGGCTCAGAAGGATTTCAATCTCAGACCAGCTGAGATCTCTACTGATGCCAACAGAAACACCGGTGCTTGGGTCACCGATCAGCCAGGCCCACCACACTTAGAAGAGAAACAGAAACCTGCAAATGTTCAGCCTATCTCTACTCAGCCCTCCTCTCCCGTAGGGATAAAAACAACTGCCCGCGGTGGAAAGCAGCAGCAAGCTAGGAGACAGCTAGAAGAAGCTGATAATCAAAGGAGCAAGGGAGCTACTGAGCAGCTACAGTTGTACCTGTGTCCAACATATGCTGCAAAAGGCAGTGTTAGCCCTGCTTGAGCGGTTCTCAGGATTT